>NW_023469928.1:0-5139 GCF_013731165.1 Rhagoletis pomonella | reverse complement strand
CGAGGCGCATATTCAAAATTACTCAAAACCCGAAACACGATTGTGTATGCGGACATAAGGCACTCCGCACATTAGGTGCCTAATCATAGTAGAGTAATCCTTTCGTCATGCCGAAACGAATGCATGACGACTCGGCTTCTGCATAATCGCTTGCGCGCCCTGCATAAGTCACCAGCTAATAAACACAATTAACACATAACACATTCTTTTCTGGCCGTTCTTTCTTAATTACGCACTTACGCAAATATTTTTGCAGCTAAATATTGTATAAATGCTTGTGGTTTAATACAATTACAAAAAAGTTTTATTTCCAACACAAACAAGTAAAAAAATGACGACTTCAAATCGGCAAGCGCCTTACAATGGTGGGCGCTTCGATTTATGAAGCTTTTATGATTAGCCGAAAACATGATTATGAATCGTCGTAATTTACAGAGCTTCACGAGCATGTGTTCGGCATAAAAGCTTCATATTTAGTATGCTGAAACGATTAAACTACTATGATTCGACGCTTGATGTACGGAGTTCCTTATGGAGCCACAAAACATCCAAGCAACATCTTCCACTATGAGCGACATTACATAGTCGAACTTGTTTGCTGATGCTCGCAGCTGGCAGAGTTTAAGCCTGCGCTTATGTGGCTTCCTGCCACAGCATTCTCCACGTCATGCAATATTAGCGTCCATTATTATTAAAATAAAAAGCTATCAGCGCTTAGGTGTTAAGTAATTAATGACCATAATTCCCTAGTTGTAAATTGCCAATGCGCACGTTATATGGCAATTGAAAATTGGCATGATAAAAGAAAATATTAAATGCCGGACAACCATGAAAGAAAATGTGAATGGAATAAGGTGCATAAATTAAAACGAGAAATGCTAATAGAACATTTTTGTATGAGTATACAAACAAAGCAAATATTTATTCTTTGTATATGATTTTCTGCTCTTATGTAGTATTTCGCCTTTCCACAAAACAATCTAACGCCAATTTAGAAGGAAACGCGGAAAATTTTAACAAGAACTGAAAAAGTATACACATATGTAATACATATTACGTATATCCATTAGAGTAGTTCAAACAAACACTCTTATTGCTGCATTTTAGAATGTCACTAAAATAAAAAAATTAGAACATCGGCGTTTTTATAAAAAACCGACCAGTGCGACTTCAAAAAAAAAAATCTTTTTTCAAAACAAATAATACGTTAATTACTTTATCACAAATATCTAACAATAATTTGGGGTAGTCCTTATGAACTTCAACAAAACAAATTTTTTTGAACCACTCTAATGTCCATTCACAAGTGTATTCAAGGAGTGGAAGGGCAAATACATGTGTATTATAATGGAAGTTATTAAAGCCTTATCCGAAAAAGCGTATACTGTAACACGGCCACCTATGATAAATATACGCGAATGAGCAGTGGCGGATTTGCAGTCTTGTCCGCCCCAAGCCCTATATTATAAGGCCTATAATGCCAGCCGCTGCTTTGCCAGCTCCCATTATTTAAGTACGGTGCAGAGAATCAACGCCCGCGGGCATTATTGCCTTTTTGGAGAGTAAATAATTCCTCGGGGCTTTATTTCCTTTTGACGGTGGGCTTTATTTCCTAAAAAAAGGGAAAGGCTCTTGTTTACATTTTAGAATGCGTCCAAAGTCCATAGTATTTTATTACAATACTAAATCAGAATTAATTTTATGATTACATTAAACTAAAAATGTTTTCCCCTTTAATGATTTTGTATGCATATATTTAGTACATAAATACATACTTAATGTGTAAAGATTAAATAATTATAAGCAAGGAGAATTCATATAAAGTGGTATCGATTCTACAAATACAACAATTACTTGTATTTTGTTTCTGCTTTTAGCAGGCTATCGTCAAATTTCAACTATTCTCCCACCTTATATAAATTCGCCATGATTAAAAGTTTCAACAAAAAATTTTCAGTAAAAAGTCTACAAATTGTTTAACACAAATTGCTCGTATTTAAATTTAGAATTATTTCAGGGACTTAAGAGCACATCTCGAGGCTTATTTAAACAAGTAGAAGAACATAGTTGGTTTTGGAATTCGGAATAGTATGTATGTAGTTGGTTAAACGAGCGACGCATGCCGTTTAACCGTCGCAACCACGAACTATTTTACAACGCTTTTATCAACTTGCAATGTTGTGTGTCCAGAAACTTTCAATGTTGTGGATCCAGAAACTTTCAATGTTGTGTGTCCGACACCATAAAGTTTACTTTGAAAAGTTCCTATAAAAAAGCATAGTGCATAGGGCGACATCTGTAGTGAATAGGGCGAGGTAGATGATATCTAGATGTCGCCCTATGTACTACGTAAGCTACAGCGGAAATAGACGACACGCCATTTTTATACCCGAGCGCACTTGTGCACAAGGGTATTATAACTTTGTTCACATAACGGTTGTTTGTAACAGGCAAAACGAATCGAGATAGATATAGACAAATGTATACATAAATGATCAGAATGAAAAGAGAAATCGATTAAGCGGTGACTGTCTGTCCGTCCGTCCGTCCGTCCGTCCGTCCGTCCGTCCGTCCGTCCGTCCGTCTGTCCGTCTGTGCACACGATAACTCGAGTAAAAATTGAGATATCGTAACGAAACTTGGTACGTGGACTTCTTTTGGGCATAGGACGGATGGTATTGAAAATGGGCGAAATAGGACAATAACCACGCCTACCTCCCATATAACGGTAATTTTCAGAAATACGAAAAGTGCGATATTTTAGTAACTACTGAAGATAATTCACTCGAAATTGATATTTACAATGAGTTTTAGACGAAAAATAAGAATATTAAAAAATTTTGGCAAATGGGCGTAGCCACGCCTACTTATGGTTACATGTGTATATCTTGGTAACGGCTGCACCAATTTGTTCCCAACTTGGCACAGTTGTTGGTCCTGCTACAACATACCAAATGGCCGAAAATTTTTAAAATCGGACAATAACCACGCCCACATCCCATATAACGGTAATTTAGAAAAATACGAAATCCTCGATAAATCAGTAAATATTAAAGCTAATTTATTCAAAATTGAAGGTTGCAACAATTTTTTACCAAGAAATACGCTTATGATACAATTTTGGAAAATGGGCGTGGCACCGCCCACTTATGATCACATATATGTATCTCGCTAACCGTTCTAGCAATTTGAACCAAACTCGGTATGGTTATTGTGCTTGGCACATAAAAGCAAAGCGTTGAAAATTATTGAAATCGGACTAAAATTACGACCGCTTTTCATGTAACGGTATATTTCAGAAATGCTTGAAACTGCAATATTTCGAAATTTAAGGACGCTAATTTACTTAAAATTTATACACCCCGGCTTATCGTGTAGCGGTAGCTTTCGGAAAGGTGGAAAACATATATTTAATAATTGCGCCGGGTATTTAATGTTCGGCTCCGCCCGAACTTAGACTTTCTTACTTGTTTTAAATGGTGCTCGTTTGTATGTACATACATATGTAAATGCATGTGTGTGCACCTTTCTATTAATATCGTTGAATTATTTTAATATCTATTGCAAAATTTTATTCAGACAGGACTAAAAGTAGAAAATAAATAATATAAAAAAAAAACTTTTTAATATAAAACGCTTTTATAAATGGACTAAAAAGTAGAAAATAATATTTCTCAGTCCCATAGAATTTGTTTTGATAACTTTTGATTTTGAAATTTAGCAAGTCATTATAAACAATCTATGAAATTGAAAATGAAAAGCGTAATACACTGGAATTGATATGAAAAGTAATATATGTATGTATGTATGTGGGTATATGAATAACGACCGCTTAAAATCGATTTCAAAGTTCTACTTTCGCTGTAGAAATTTTAGGTCTACGTTATGTAGTTTGACTATTGTCAATTAAATCGAATGCTTTGTATTGCATGCGCTCCACGTTTTTCATTTTCAATTTCATAGATTGTTTATAATGACTTTTGCTAAAATTTCAAAATCAAAAGTTATCAAAACAAATTCTATGGGACTGAGAAATATTATTTTCTACTTTTTAGTCCATTTATAAAAGCGTTGTATATTAAAAAGTTTTTTTATATTATTTATTTAAAATTGAATTGCTTTTGAATTGTTATCTACTTATAACGGGTGATTTTTTAAGAGCTTGATAACTTTTTTTTTTTAAAAAAAACGCATAAAATTTGCAAAATCTCATCGGTTCTTTATTTGAAACGTTAGATTGGTCCATGACATTTACTTTTTGAAGATAATTTCATTTAAATGTTGACCGCGGCTGCGTCTTAGGTGGTCCATTCGGAAAGTCCAATTTTGGGCAACTTTTTCGAGCATTTCGGCCGGAATAGCCCGAATTTCTTCGGAAATGTTGTCTTCCAAAGCTGGAATAGTTGCTGGCTTATTTCTGTAGACTTTAGACTTGACGTAGCCCCACAAAAAATAGTCTAAAGGCGTCAAATCGCATGATCTTGGTGGCCAACTTACCGGTCCATTTCTTGAGATGAATTGTTCTCCGAAGTTTTCCCTCAAAATGGCCATAGAATCGCGAGCTGTGTGGCATGTAGCGCCATCTTGTTGAAACCACATGTCAACCAAGTTCAGTTCTTCCATTTTTGGCAACAAAAAGTTTGTTAGCATCGAACGATAGCGATCGCCATTCACCGTAACGTTGCGTCCAACAGCATCTTTGAAAAAATACGGTCCAATGATTCCACCAGCGTACAAACCACACCAAACAGTGCATTTTTCGGGATGCATGGGCAGTTCTTGAACGGCTTCTGGTTGCTCTTCACTCCAAATGCGGCAATTTTGCTTATTTACGAAGCCATTCAACCAGAAATGAGCCTCATCGCTGAACAAAATTTGTCGATAAAAAAGCGGATTTTCTGCCAACTTTTCTAGGGCCCATTCACTGAAAATTCGACGTTGTGGCAGATCGTTCGGCTTCAGTTCTTGCACGAGCTGTATTTTATACGGTTTTACACCAAGATCTTTGCGTAAAATCTTCCATGTGGTCGAATAACACAAACCCAATTGCTGCGAACGGCGACGAATCGACATTTCACGGTCTTCAGCAACACTCTCAGAAACAGACGCAATATTCTCTTCTGTACGCACTGTACGCAT
>NW_023469927.1:0-5139 GCF_013731165.1 Rhagoletis pomonella | reverse complement strand
TAGATTTATACTTGTTCATCTCTGTCAATTGCCTATCATACCATTTGGCAATTTCAGAACAAAAACGACGAATATTATAAGTCAGAGCAAAAATGAACTATATTTTTTTCTGGAGCAAAAACGAAACAAATCGACAGCGTACGTGTGAGCTTTGTGTGTATGCGGTATTTCGTGCGCGCTCGGTGGTTTCTGCTTTTACTTTTGCTTTTGCGTTTGCGGTGATCGGCAAAATGTAGCAGCGAAAACGTTTATTTGTACATTGCAATGCTGCAATGGGTTTTGTAGTCTCATGTCAACGCAAGTTATGTAAATTAATAGAAAACCTAATATTAATTAAAATAAGTGAATTTTGTTTTATTAATAAAATAAATAATCAGAAAATTCACAAAGCAATTATAATTATTATTTAAAAGAAACAAAATTAAATTAGAATTCACAAATATAGTATTTAAATATTATGGTATGAATTATGTTATAAATAGCACATAGTCACAAATTTAAGAAAAAATCTGCCCTCCGATATTTGACCATCATTACTCATGCAAAATTTTCCCCTTCAAGTATGTAGAACTGTGTTCGAGATATAGATACTCACTTAATTGCAATTTTTTTATATACTTAGTTGGCTTATCTCAAATTTCTTTGTACACTAGTGAAGGTTATTAAATTTACTATGTACAGTCATGTGAAAAATAGTAGGGACACGAAATTTTGACCAGTTTTGGCTATTTTTCTTTCGTTTTTTAATGTTCATTATTTTTTTTATAAAAATACAGCTCACCTAACCAAAACGATATAAGTCCAAATTTCAAATTTCGTAGCAGAATTCAACAAACATTTACAACAAACTTTTTATTAGGAATTTTAGAAAAATTCTAATTATTAAAAAAATTCGAATTATTAATAAAGTGTAAATTGCAAGTGGGTAAGAATTCGCGTTTAGTTTTGATAACTTTTTTTTGTGAATGGTATTATTTTCTCCATACAGAAAAAAAAATTGTCAATAACACTTTATATGGAAGAAAATGCGTCAAAAAACCAACACGAATTCTTAGCCACTTGAAAATTGCACTTTATTAAGCTAGAATTTAAAGGGCTATAAAACTGCGTATCTAAAAAATTTTAATAAAAAGTTAGTTGGTGTAAATTTTTTTTTAATTTTTCTATAAAGTTTGAAATTTTGATTTATATGGTTAGATAAATAATGAGCTGCATTTTTATAAAAAAAATAAACATTAAAAATGCGACATAAAAATAGCCAAAACTGGTCAAAATGTAGTTTCCCTATTATTTTTCACACGACTGTAGATGATAGCAAATTTAATAATCTTCACTAATGTAAAAAGAAATATGAGATTGGCCAACTAACTATATACAAAACTTGAAATTTTTCTTCAGATCTCCAAAAAACGAAGTTTCGAAACACTCGAAAACTTTTCTACTTGAAGGACAAAATTTTGCATGAGTAGGTAATGATGGCCAAATGCCACAGGTCAGAATCTTGTAGACTAGTGTAATTATTCAGTTAGTCTCTTCATCACTTTGGCTTGCGAAACCGTAGTCAACATCCGAACTATTTTCATAGGCCAAATTTTCGTAAAATGACCGACACTCTAAAGGGATGAAGCTCAATAATTGCAAAAGGTCCAAATATTTAGCTTTTGAGATCTTTTTCCCACTCGGAAACAAGTAGGGCAATTCTGCCTCTGCGAAATCTTTTTCTTTCACATTTTTTTTCTTTCAATTTGCAACATGTGTCAAGTTTTCGTTAATAAAAATAAGATGAAACAAATTTTTCCGTTCCTGCAAAATTTTTCTTGCACTCAGCCAATTAATTTTTTGGCCAGTGATGTCTACTTTGCGGTTAATGACAAGCTTTTCTAAATCCTTGGAACTAAAAAAGTCAGATGCTTCCATTTTGTAAACACTATATTTCGGCTCGCACTTTTTTGCTGTTTTTATTATGTCTAACCAGTGATCCGGAGTTGTAACGACGTCTATATTTTTTTTGCACTTTTCTATTAAGCTGAAACATCTGTCGCAACTATTGTAACTATGGCCAGATACGAAAAATTTTTGGCAAATGGTTTTTATTTGAGACGATGCTAAAAAATGTTTAAGCAGTAATGCCACTTTTATGTTGCGATTCTGACCTCAACAAGAATCGGAGTATAATACAATATTCTCAATACCAATAGGGATGTGGTTTTTAAAATGTTTTATTAAGCAAGAACCTATTTCTTGTCCTCTCGAAGCCACACTTTCGTTCCATACATACATGTATCCTATTGAAATAAAGTAAAGTATCATTATTGCTCTATCTACCGGTCAAACATATGTATAGTGATATCAAAGAAATAACTATGGAAGATGGGGGTAAGAGACGTCCCCTATGGTGACAGTTAATTATTATCAATGGGTTGTAATCTTAAATTTTTTCGCTTACTAAACATATACAGTGGTCAAAAAAATTGTGATTTCCCACATATTTGCGAAAAAATCTTAGTTCTTGACAGTCTTTAACAGGGTTTGAAGGCGTATTTTTTTATTTTTTAAATTTGAATGTAGTTTTTTTCTAAACATTTGTATCAAAGGAAAATATACCACTTAGTTATAAAAACTATTTATACAGTGGATATTTATATAATATAGTTCCAAATTAAATTAATTTTAATCTAACCCTTGAAATATCTTAATTTCCTAACATTTATATCTTTTTCTAACTATATATTTTTCTTGTCAAAGACTTGAATTATGAATCGCATCTTATTTGGCAGTACTTTCAACACAACCTACTTTAAACTCACTCAAGCAATTTACTTATAACTTGATTTTAAAACGTAAAAAGGTAATAAAAATACATTGAAAGCTTTAATTTGTTATTTTTTGGTTGATTTAAAATTTTTACAAATGTCTTATCCACACGTGTATTAGTTGTATAGTTTACATGGAAAATATTGCTCATCCGCCATGTAAGAGTATGTGAGAATACCGCCATGTACGATATAGCGTATGAGTAACAATATTTCCTGCTTCTATTTCATACCAAAAATTATTGCATATATTAATTAATTAAAATAATTTGACCATTCAACAGTTGTTTATTTATCCATTGATTTTTTTAGCAAAAGAACATGCTTTAATAAAAATGGGGAAAATTAAAAAAAAAGTTTAATTTTTTTATGTTTTCCCTTGTTAAAATTTGATTTTTTTTTTAATAAAAATCTTGTTAAAATGACCTTATCTGGAAAAATGGTATATAGATCCATAATCTAGTAGGAAAAATAACTTTTTGCCACAAAAACCGATTAAATTACCAATATTGCGTAATATAACAATCGTTCATTCTTTAAGAAAAGCAATATAACTCAAAATTCCGAAACTTTATACAGGTGTTCCAAAGTTCAACGCGAATTTAAAGCCACTTGTAAGGTGACTTTTGTTACACTAAAATTAAACGGTCTAAAAAATGCATATATGCACATAATTTTTATAAAAATTCTGACTAAAAAGCTGAACATTTTCATGATAATTTACTGAATTTTTGTGTATTTTATGAATATGAAAATTTAATGAATTTCGGAACTTTGATTTATATAATATAGATTTATTAAAAATAAAAGCGTTGTATTAAAAAAAGCTCTTACCTTTTTTTGTAGTTTCGTCATATACGCAGAGATTATACGTCCATAATTGTCTTTTGTAATATGAAAGTCAAAACTATCGATTCGCCATTTTGTCTGCCATTTTCAACAGATTGCTTAAATTCTGTAGTTACGCTCTCCACAGCCTTGAAATGAGCCTTTTGTTTTTCTTTTAGTTCTTCTGTAACTCTTTGTTCAACACTACTTTTCATGGAGCAATGTAAATTATCACACGTTTTACACGTATCCGAATGACGCCTTTTAAAACTTAAATTAAAGTTGTTGTTGAAAATATCACCAAAGACGTACTGCGAGACGACATGTTGATCCTTTAATTCACAGGAGCTCTTGTATTCGTTATATAACTTCGTTAAATTTAGATTTGGGTGTAAATATTTCTTCTGAGATATTTTACGTCCATAGTGTGACTCGTATTTTGGGAAAAAGTTGATAAATAATAACATTATTTTTATCTTCCTCAGATGTTTTGTTTGCTGAAGATGTTCGTCCCCGCGTCTCAGCAGCACCGAAATTTTTTTTGGATACTACCTACAGCACGGTATATACGAGCCGATGTTATGCATAGGCACTTCACGAAAAAGTTCTTACAAACTTTGTGAGCTACACCGTTATCATCATCAATGAAATACTCATAATTCACACTTTTTTGTTTAAAGGAATAATCGGCGTGTTTGTTTTGCGAGCCACAGGACGTCTTTTCACCGAAGATCGAATATATAAGGTTTTTTTGGGTCCAATTTAAAGCATGAT
This sequence comes from Rhagoletis pomonella, assembly GCF_013731165.1. Lineage (NCBI taxonomy): Eukaryota > Metazoa > Arthropoda > Insecta > Diptera > Tephritidae > Rhagoletis > Rhagoletis pomonella. The sequence continues at coordinate 724 of NW_023469927.1, read as the reverse complement.
AATAGTTTTCAAAAATTTTCTTTTGGCGGACAATGTCAATCTTGTGGCAACAACTTTTTCCACATTTGCAGATTACTTGTGCTATAAATTTTTTTTCCGCAACTATACGACCGCTAACAGTTTTATGCTCTTTGCCACATTCAACACTTTTTTTTTGCAATATTTTTTTTGCGATGTTCTAATCGCTTTTGTCGTTTTCTGGGAGTAAACGTTACTGTAAATAAGATATAATACTATAATTGCTCTTACCTAGCAAATAAATATAAATATTTACCATGATTTTCATCTTCCATTACTTTAAAATACGTGTTGAATAACGCGGTAGGAAGGCACAAAAAACATAAATACTTCTTTTGTAACTGATTTAACACTGTTTTGGTGGCTTGCTTACAGGTTGGAAAAGCATACGCAAATTATGGACATGAGACTACAAAACCGATTGCAGTATTGCAATGTACAAATAAACGTTTTCGCTGCTACATTTTGCCGATCACCGCAAACGCAAAAGCAAAAGCAGAAACAACCGGACGCGCACGAAATATCGCATACACACAAAGCTCATACGTACGCTGTCGATTTGTTTCGTTTTTGCTCTAGAAAAAAATATAGTTCATTTTTGCTCTGACTTATAATATTCGTCGTTTTTGTTCTGAGCGTGTCATTTGTTCCTCTGCCTTATGCGAGTTATTTTTGAGTAAGTCAACTGCCTCATGGCCCACATAAT
>NW_023469926.1:0-5140 GCF_013731165.1 Rhagoletis pomonella | reverse complement strand
TTTTAGAAAAAAGCTACTTACAAAACCTTTAATAATTGAATCATGCTGAAAATCTACATTTGTAAAAAAATTACGATTTAATATTATCTTTATGTATAACTCTATCTCTATTATTAATTATTATCTTATTTCCTAAATTTTCTTTAACCTGCTGTTTCTTATATCTGGGTTTAAGCTTGTTTCTTTCCCCTACAATTTATTCATAAACAATTTCTCCTGGCTGGAATTGTTTTTCTATTTTATTCTTGTTATGAGTCACAAGCATTTTTTCTTGCGCTTGTTTGAGAGTATCGGGTAAATTTTCGTGATTTATTTTATTGTGCAAGACATCTTTCGGCTTGAATTTTGTCACCGAACGTATGGTCAAATTATACCGTTGACCTGCTCTAAAAATTGTTTCTAAATCGCTTACTATATTATATTCTTCCTTTATGCATCTAGCAATTTCTATTATTGTCGAATGGACTCTTTCTATCTGTCCATTAGTAGTACTGTGACGTGGATCACAAAAATAAATTTCCACATTTAATCATTGCATTAACGATTTAAACTGGGGTGTTGTGAAACTTGGTTCATTATCTAACGTAATGCGTTTCACATCTGGGAAAGCTTGGAGCAATTCCAAAACTTTTTCCTCGATATTTGATTTATCTTCAATATTTTTTAGTATTAAAAATTTTCAGTACGCGTCTATACACGTAATAAATTTAAATTTTTGAGCATAAAAAATGTCTATATGCAACTGTTCTCCTTCATTATCCGGAATCGGTGCTTTACCAATTGGAATCTGTTTAGGATGCCGGTCGTATTTGTTCTTGTTACAAGTTATACAATTTCGTACATATTCTTTCATTTGTTTTCGCATTTCAGGCCAGTAATATAATTTTTCTATCTGCTTAATATTTTCTACATGGTTTCGATGCGCTCTGTTATGGGTTTGTTCAATTATACCAGCTTGGTCGTCTCTGTTAGCGACGTCCATAGCAAATAGTTTGGTATAGACAAATTTGTTCTGGAATGTTTCCTTAAGAGGTTTTTGTATTTCGTACAGATCTTCAACTGTACAATGAATCGCTGTTACCAAGTTAGGTCTTATATATTCTTTTAAAATTGTGAGAAGATTCTCAACAGTGTCGTATTCAATGAAATGTCCTTTATTTCCAAAATTTTCAATTTGTTCATGAATCGTGAACCGGATTTTACTTAATATTATTTGTTGTTTGAACTGATTTAAAGGTTTTTTCGTTTCTTGTATAAAAAAATTATTGCTACTTTGAGCAGAGTGTTGTGATTCATCATCTGGTGAATCTCCTGATTCACTTGATAAATTATTTAATTCAAGGCGTGATAGTGCATCAGCTACAATATTTGTTTTACCTGGCTGATACACAAATTTCGGAGAAAACTCTTCGATAAACGCATGCCACCTTTTCATTTTGGAATTTGGGTTGCGGGTGGACAATGCAAATGTTAATTGTTGATGATCTGTATGAATTTCAAGATTTGTCACACCATACAGATAGTTACGAAGATTTGTTTAATGCCCATACGATGGCGTATAGCTCTTTTTCGTTAGTGGCATGATTTCTTTCTGTTTTGTTAAGAGTTCTAGAAATAAACGTAATTGGTTTATTTTCTTGGGAAAGCACTGCGCCTATTGCAACGTTAGACGCGTCGGTAGTCAACACAAATTTTTTTGAATTATCTGGTTGCGTCAATTCCATTTCTGCCGCTAAGTTTCTCTTTAGCTTATTAAAAGCGGATATGCCTGCTTCATCAATTTCGATTAATGCTTTTTTCGACATATTTTTTGAGACCCTGCCGTTTTCTGCCGACAAGTATTTTGTCAAAGGCTTTGCAATCGCCGCGTAATCCTCTTAATTCCCATAGACTTTTTGGTAGCGGATAATTAAGCATTAACTCGATTTTATGTGGATCTGTTTTAATCGTATTTTGAGCTATAACATAACCCAAAAATTCTATTTCGGTTTTGAAAAATTTTGATTTTTCAAGTGAGATTTTCATATTAGCTTTTACTCAGTATTTCAATTATTAATTCCAAATCTTCTACGTGTTGTTCTAAGTTTTCTGAAAATATAATTATATCTGCCATATAAACATGGCATATTTTCCCAATTTGATCACGCAATATATCGTGCATTGCTCTTTGAAAAGTTCTGGGAGCATTTTTAAGACCGAAAGGCATGTGCAAGAACTCATATTTTCCGTTATTGACAGAAAAAGCTGTCTTTTCTATGTCATTTTCCGACATTACAATTTGGTGAAAGCCGGACTCTAAGTCACTACTTGACAAGTACTTTGCTTTCCCTAAATTTCACAAAATTATATTTGTATCCGGTATAGGATAGCGATCGGAAATGGGTTTCTCGTTTATTTTTTTATAATCGATGACCAATCTAAACTTTAGTGAGCCATCGTCATTTGTACCTTTTTTGGTACTACCCAAATTGGTGAGTTATAAGGACTTCTACTTGGCCTTATAATTTTTTCATTCAACATTCGGTTGATTTCTTTATTCACGAAAGAATTTACAGAGGATATGGATACTGCCTGCTCCATATAGGCTCCTTTCCCTCTGTCCTTATTTCTGCTCTGACATCAGTTCTAAATGGAAAACTTGTATCCACTTCAGGATGTGTTTCACTAGTTTTATACTTTATGTATTCTTTTAAATTTGACATTTTGTCATTTTCATGTTCACATCTGTAGTTCGTTATTTCCGAGCCTCTTTCGCCCTGTATTGAACAATTATCGACATTTCTGGTAAATTCGTAGGCTGGCGCTAAAGGATCTTAATGTACTAAAGCAAGATATTTTTCAAATAATATATTGCCAGTAAAATCCTCAGCTGGCGTTATGGAATCTTTATGTTCCTCAATGTGTTTATCGGAAGCTTTATGTTCCTTAATTTTTTTTATCGGAAACTTTATGTTCCTTAATGCCAATTTCTTCATCGGCTTGTTTTATGGAAACTTTATGTTCTTTAATGCCAATTTTTGTATCGGCTGGTTGTTTGGAAACTTTATGTTCCTTGGCTTTAATTTGTTTAGTAATTTCATTATTACTTTTATATATTAAATCGGACGTAAATTTATCGGGACGCCTTGCAAAGGAGACCAGATTCCAAATTTTCTATTTCATAGAAAACTTGCTGGACTCTAAATAGGGTTATCAAATGGTAGTATTTAATTATGGAAAAACCGTTCACTGTTTTCTGTTTGATAAGGCATCAGGTAAGTCCTGAAGGTTTAATGAGAATATTATATTTCTCAACGGTTCATTCAATCCTTTAATGAATATTCTAAGGGCGTGATCCCTATTCTTCTTATTTAATTCTTTTGTTATGTCCGCACTATTTCCATGCGTCATAATAGTTTTATTTATCAATAGGGTAAATTGTTTATTGACCAGGTTGTAGTATTCTACAACCGACATTGCGCCTTGTCGAAGGACGCTTAATTCTTACTCAATGATGTGTATCGGACGTTTGTCCGAGTACGAGAAGTCAAGACGAGCGACTATCGCGTCGAAATTTAACACTGTGCCGTGGTTTGTAAGGACGTCATTCGCGTCTTGAGTTATTTTGTGTCTCAAAATAGTGAGGGCCGCGAAGTATTTTCTACTCTTTTCTACTTTCTGCCTCTCACGTAAAGGCTCATCGCGTTATGAGCTGCTTCCCTCCAGCTAACATACGCATTTATTTTTCCGGAAAACTCAGGTAGTGATTTAATCACGTCAAGGGATTCCTTACACACTATATTTTCATCAATTGGTTCTGCTTCATAATCTGTAGCCCTACGCTATTAATTTCTAACTGTGAACGTAAATGTTCAATTTTCTGCCTAAGGCCTATATTGCTGTTAGCTATTATATTTTTATTTTCACAAAAAAACACTAATAATTTTAAAATTTTATTTTTATATGTGATTCCTTCTAGGAAAGGAGGCTCTTCTATCCTGGAGGGTCCGGAGTTCGGAATCGCAGAATTGAGCTGAGTTATGGAGGGTCTTCTTTCTTTAGTTTATCGGCTGTACAAGCCTTGAGTTGTGTGTTTTTTTCACTTTTTTTACGAATATTTTTGGGCACTTTTTAATCTCATTTGGCCCACCACAATATTCACAATAATATAATTTATTATGTTTAATCTCAGTTGGGGTATTTCCCATATAAATAAGTTAGCACATACAGATATTAATATAACTTACTTCTAAGTTATTGCTGCCTGAAGTCCAAACTACTCCTTTTAGTCCCTTTTATTGAAGCCGTCGTTGTTACTGTTGTTGTTGCAAATTGCTGCTGCAGGTTTCTCCTACTGGTATGTATTAGTTGATTGCTTTGTGATACCGATTTTAGCGATTTTTTTGCAAAAATATTTTTTGCGTTTTATTTTCAAAAAAGTTCGTTCGGTTTTTCCCGATACGATCACTTGTTTCATATATTGCCTTGTGATAACAACTTTAGCGATTCTTCTGCAAAATTTTTTTGCTTTTTATTCACGAAAAAGTTCGTTCGGTTTTTGCCGATACGATCACTCGTTTCATATATAAAAAAATTCCGTTCGACCGACTTTTACTTTTATTAAAAATTTTCGATACGAACACTTTTAAAATTTTAAGCAGGCCCCACGTTGGGCGCCACTTATGTTTCCTTGTTCAGGAAAAAGGAAAAAAAATATATTTTAATCCGCGAACTCGCGGACAACAAATAAGAACACAATTTGAGTTCGTTCGCGAACTATGCAAAAGACAGAACTGAACTTTATTTGTAATATCACTCTTATTTATATACAAATTTACAATCATTTACTTAAGAACTATTTCACCATAAGGCGTTGGCATTGCATCATGCTATGATGAAATGCCAATGTCTTGGACAAAGAAGATATTAGTTACAATTAAATGGAATTTTCCATTCAAAGCGGAAAAAGCATATCAATTTCATTCATGGTCAAAGTCAAATGTAATTGCAATTATGCAGCTGCATAATTGCTGAGTATGCAAATTTACACTATTGATCTGCAAGATACAAATTATGCTTTTTCCAATAAGCAATATTGTTTATATTTCTCATTATGCCGCTGTGTGTGGTCTGCCGTTAACTTGCATACTCGTACGTACTA
>NW_023469925.1:0-5140 GCF_013731165.1 Rhagoletis pomonella | reverse complement strand
CCAGCTTCACTCTCATCAAAATTGCCGACACTTTTTTCTGGACAAATAATTATTTTGAGTGACGATGAAGATGATGTTGTACGCTCAATCAAAGAAGAGTGTAAACAATCTTCCAATATCAAGGATTATGAAGACTCTATAGCCATGAAGGATGTGCAACCTTCTGGACAAAACAATTCAAATGAAGAGCCTCCAAATCAGATTGGCATACATAAAACAAATAATGCCACCCCAGATATACCTAACAACGCTGCCGTTCATGAACCTATATTACCAGAAGTGAAGCGAGAATTCGTACGCTCATGTACGGAGAATGTAGTTGAAATCTTTGGAGGAACTGATGATGTCATTCTTGAGAGTGTCAAAGAAATAAATCCTTTGCTATATTCAAGACTTAATGGTAAGAAAACGAATAAAATGCTTTACGATGGAGATAGTATTGACTTGCTAAGTGATAATGAGGATGACGATCCTAATATTGCGCACAATGTAGAAACGTTCGGTGAACTATTGCCGGCAGCAGAATACAACAAACATTCTGAAAAGGCCGATCCAATAAAAAATATAGCTGTGGAAAATGAGCTAATGCAAAACGCTAGTTTTAAAAAAAGTCCTAATGTTTTTGATAATTCACTTAACAGCTCTAATGGCGATGAGCAAAGGAATGGTATCATTGAGCACGCAGATATTTCGGAAGATAATCGTAACCTTGAAACTTCAACGGTAAATTCTGCAAAAGCTCCAGATGATGATATGGATGATGATATGTTGTTTTCACAAATTTTATTAAACGACATTAAGTCCGAAATGATGGCTGATAATAATGAAGCTGAGTTTGCTGATGAAGACCACCCCTATGATGTGATTAGAAAACAAAGTCAAGAAAACTTAATAGACACCCATATTAAAAAAGAGATAGTTGATAACGATCAGACGAGCTCAGCTGCGGTTCCTGTAGAACAAAAACAAAAAGATCCTGAGATAGGAAATGATGTATGGATTACAATAGAAGATGACGATGAATATTATGATGAAGAGTTCGAGCATAAGGTATCAGACTGGAGCTCTAAATTGCTATCACAATCGATGAATATGTCACAGGTATGCAGACTATCAGAAGATACATGTAATATTAAATTGTTTCATTAAAAAATTTTGTTTAACCAGAAAACTCATTTGAAGTTCATCTAAAAAATTAGTATCTTTAATAACTGAAATTATAAACCGGCTATCATAGTACGTAATAGTGCAGATTTCTAACGTATAGCAAAATTAACTCGTATTATATGATAACGATTGACTTCAGTTTCCCATCGCTGAAGTCTGAACTTTAATTGAATTGCGAGTGTAATGTTATTTGTTGGGTTTTAAAACATCTGTTTATAGGTCTTCGAATTTCAAATTGATAAAGCAGAAAATTTAGATGATAACGACGAAAATGCCGAAGGCAAAGAGGATCAGGGTTTAGATTGTGCCAGCGAAGATCTTGATGATTTTTTCAACGAGGCTCTTGTGGATGACGTAATTGCGACATTAGCTCAAAAAAACTGGCCAAACTAAAAGCGATTCAAAGTCGCCACCATTAGAGCAGGAAATGTCAAAAGACAGTTACGAATACGATAGAAGTAAAGAACTTGTACACCAAAAAGATAAAAATAAATCAATTGAGGACTACAAGGAAGCACCAGTGGAGATAAAGACAACTCGTGAATTAAACGATGAACCTGAAGGTTGTGGTATGCATAACTTTTATAAAATATTCTTTATTAATAGCTAAAAAATTCCATTTTAGATCTAAAAGCGTCCACTAGTAGTAAGCCAACGGTCGCTGATAGCAAAAAAACTGATACTTCTAAAGAAAAGATAAAGGTGAGTAAAAAGGAGGTGATCAAACCAGTAAAACGCTTGCATCACCCACCATCTGTAATCGATGCCCCAAATTTACCTAAGCATAAGGGAAAACACAGAGGAGTTTCTGCAGAATCGCGTTCGATTGCATCATCCACAAAAGAGGTTCGCACAAAAGCCGCAGCCTTCAGTGGTCAACTGAAAGAAGAACGTTATATGGATGAACTAAAAAGGAAGTGGCTTGGGAAGCCAGTAGATGAGAGACGTAGGGAGATCGAGAAAAAACGTCTGATTAGGGAGTCTCGCAAAGAGCGCTTAAAAGAACTTGCTGACAAGCAATCAGCAGACACTTCAAAAGAATTGCTAAAACGCAAACATGCATCTGAGACTGAAGTTGTTGAAAAGAAAAAAGCCAAGGTTAAAATCACTACAATGAATCGAGGTGCTCTTCTAGCTGAGGATATCGAAGCCAGTAAGAAGAATGTTGAACTGTACAGAATACCTAAAATAAAGAGATGTTCATCAGAAACGACAAAGCCACACAAAGAGAGCTCAATAAGTGCTACTGTAACAACGCCTAAATCTAATCGACCCAAAGCTGTGGATGCATTTGCTCAGGAGATGAGCAAATTAGATAAAATTATTTCCCGTCGTATATCTAGTAGTAGTAACAGGAAAACATCGAGATCGTCCTCGACCGAAGAAAACAGAAATGGAAGTCTACCAACAGAAGCGAAGCCTTGTAATGCACCTGCGCGTAAAACTAACAAAATTACATTTGCTTCTATGCAAAAAAATTTTTCCGAAACAAAAAAAAATCAAGAGTTATTGCAAAGATTTGCTAGTCACCGTTCCTGCCTAACAAATGTGATACGACGCGATGCCGACAAGGAACGACTGAAGAAACGTGTGCGCTTTAATGAGACACCAATTGTATACTACATCGAACGCGTAAGCGGCGCCAATAAGCGAGTTGATCGAAAAGATATATTGCCTAGTCCAACTTGTCAAGATCGTGCGCATATGGTGCGTATGGCGTACGCTATGGTTGATAAGACTGCACAAATAATATCTCAAATATTGGGCTGGAGCAATGAATGGCTCGTAAATCGTAATGCGCAAGTAGACGCTGCAAGTGATATTTTATTGCCGATGCCAAATCAATTTACTACGTTTAATCATTATAAGAGGTACGTAATTTAAGCTAACCACTTTTTGATTTATGTCGGTTTAACGACATAATGCGTTTCTATTTTTTTAGCATAATTATACCGCTAATGAAATTGGAGTTTATGAGTGTACTTGAGCGTGAAAAAAGTCGATGTAAAAGTAAGACGTTTATTGTCTCCGCCGAGCAAGTAACTCCTTATTTGGATCGTTTCATAATAATAGGGCGCTGTGCCGGCACAAACAGCTCTGAATCCAAAAGTGAACTCGTAATTTTGGAATGGGGAAAGTTTACAACATTCGCATATATGTCTTCAAAGCGATTTGGTATGGACAAAGAAAATATATTTTAATTTTCTTATTAACAATATTCATACAATTAGGGTTTAATTACACTACCATTGTGTATGAAGTGCTTGCAAAGGATTTGTCTTTAGAAGAGCTGCGTACCAACTCCAATAATCCAATTAAAGTCCGTCCAATGATAGATGTTGTACGAGTAGAATTTGGCGCCTTTAATGCGGTATACCAATTGGAGCAATCCCCACTGCTCGCGCAGATACTCGATCCAATGCAGTTATGCAAACGCAAACCGTTTACGCAATGCAACATTCAATATAACGGCTTTGATGATTTAAATGCTCGTCAAAAGGAGGTATTGATCCGTACATATAGGCGAGCTATCGAGCCGACGCCAAACATAACATTAATTCAAGGCCCTCCTGGTACGGGTAAATCTTGTGTGATTGCAAATTTGGTACACCAGTTGTTATATGGGAACGAGATTCGCATTCTCGATCAGAAAGTATTAATATGTGCACAAAGCAATGCAGCCGTTGACGTTATAGCTGAAAAATTGTTTAATATGAGTCAAAAAAAGTTGCCAGATGTGCAGTTTCGATTGATTCGTTTTGGCTTGATGGAACGCATCAGCCCCAAGGTTCGACATGCAACTTTACCAAAGATCATTGAACGTAATCAGATAAGGAAACTTAAAATGGCTTGCACAAATCTTCAAATTGATGATAAAATCGACATAAAGGAGTACTTACGGAATGAAATCATTCAAATCGAAGCTGATATCGAACATATGAAACAGAAAAATGTGAAAGGAACGGCGCAAGAAGAAGAGTTGATTGCAAAAGTACGACAAGTCCAATTAATGCGGAATATAGTGAACGGAGTTTTGCGTCCAGAGGATGAGCGTAGTCTATACAATTGGCACCTTAAAAATGCTAATGTCGTGTGCACGACGTTGTCTAGCTGCGTGAAATTATCACAGTGTGTTTTTCGTTTTAGTATTTATGATTGATCCAATGTATATAAGTAACTTTTTTCAGATATGTGAATTATTTTGATGTTTGTATCATTGATGAGGCAACACAATGTACAGAACCATGGACTCTAATGCCTTTAAAATTTGGCATTAATACATTGGTGCTAGTGGGTGATACGCAGCAGCTTCCCGCGACGGTGCTATCAAAGGTTTGTTTCTTAACTAGAAAAAAGCGATTTGGAAAGTCTTCCTATTTTTTGAGCTCTTATTTTTCATTATGCAAAAATATTTTCCCAGGAAAATTTCTTGCATTGGTATTATACTCTTGAAAAGAAATCCCTATACATAATTCATTTATTGATAGAAAGCTTCAGATTTCGGTCTTGGAACTTCACTTTTCACACGTATTCAGCGCTGTATAGAATCGGTCAACCTCAAAAATGCAGCCAATGGATTGACTGATGAAGAAAAAATATTCTTATCCGATAGCAATGATATAATTTTTAGCTTGCAAACGCAATACCGCATGCATCCTGAAATTTGTAAATGGCCAAATTCGTACTTTTACAAAAACGAACTAATCGATGATCCCAAAACTCATCAGTTCAAAACACCATTGAAGCCATTTTCAGTACTTAATTTGACATATACGCAAGATGAAAACTGTCATCGCGGTCAAATTGCTAACGAGCTAGAGGCTAAGTTTGTGGCACGGCTGGTTAAAACGTTGGACGGTTATATTCCTATGAAATACAACTCATATGGTGTGATAACGCCCTATGCACAGCAGCGAGGGGCCTTAGAAAAGGCGTTGCGGTGAGTTTTTTGTACTCAAATAGCCATCACATT
>NW_023469924.1:0-5141 GCF_013731165.1 Rhagoletis pomonella | reverse complement strand
CTCTAGAACATTCTGAAGTTTATCGCTCATTCTCTTTCTCTCGCTGTTCGCAGTGTTCATCCAACTTGACGTTTCTCTTTGTGGAACATTCTACGTCATTCTTCGAAAATTCTGCCTATTTCTCGTTGTTCGCTTTGTGTTGCCGCAGTATTCGCCACACTGCCCTCCACCTAAGTCTGATCGTCCCGATCAGACACACTTGCGGTTCCAAACGCTGCAAGCCTTTCCAAGTGGACCACCTTCATCTTGTTTCTTGGTCTCCCAATGTTCTGGATCCGATACACTACGTCATTTAGCCGTTTTACGACCTTATACGGACCTTCCCAGTTGCATTGTAGTTTTGGGGACAAACCTTTCTTTCGTTGTGGATTATACAGCAACACCAAATCTCCTTCCTGGAAACCCTCGGAATTCATCGCCTTATCATACCTGGCTTTCATCTTGTCACTCATAATTTGTGTGCGCTGTCTCACAAGAGCATGTATCTCTCTCAGCTCCTCTTCCAGGATGTTTGACGTCTCTTTTCCAATCCTTCTAGCATCACCAGTCACCCCAAACTTCAGATCACTAGGCAAACGGAGCTCACTGCCGAATATTACCCTTGCAGGAGTTTTGCCCGTTGTTTCATGCACTGCTGACCGGTATCCCATCAGGAACAAGGGTATGCGGACATCCCAATCTTTTTGATTCTTGTCCACGACCTTCCGCAAATGCTCTTCCAGGGTTCGGTTGAACCGTTCCACCATGCTGTCTGATTGGGGATGAAGAGCCGTCGTTCGAGTTTTCCGGATATCCAGTATCTGGCACATCTCTTGGAACACTGCCGACTCAAAATTTCTTCCCTGGTCAGAGTGCAGCTCTATAGGTACACCGTATCTCGCAACCCAATTGTAGGTGAATACCTCCGCTACTGTTTTAGCTTCCTGGTTTGGAATCGGGTATACCTCCGGCCATTTGCTAAAGTAGTCCATAACCACAAGGACGTATTTGTTTCCCTGTGCGCTCATAGGAAATGGACCGGCTACATCCATGGCAATCCGCTCGAAAGGTGCACCTGAGTTATATTGCTTCATCTGGCCATGACTTCGGGATTTCGGCCCCTTAGCTGCAATACACTCCGCGCAGTTAGCAATCCACTCAGCGACCGATTGCCGACAACCTACCCAATAGAACCTCTGCTTAACCTTCTCCAGGGTCTTCGTGATTCCCAGGTGCCCTCCACTAGGACCATTGTGGAATTCCTTGAGTACATCCGGAATTTTTACCCTTGGAACTACTATCAGGTTGCGGAAGCACTGGCCATCTTCGCTTTCCCATACCCTATGCAAACAGCCAGATATTAATTTTAAGCTATTCCATTGTGCCCATTTCCGCTGCCATTTGCTCCTTAGTTGGCCTCCTGTCCACCTCCAGTCCATGCATCAAAAGCTCCAGATCTGGATCTTCCTGCTGACACTTTCGTAGCTGTTCTTCCTTCCACTCTTCCGCTGGTGTTATTGTCGTTAGACGGACGTCTATAATGTCCTCTTTTCCCTCAGCTTTTGAGCAGTGTTTACATTCCAGGCTACATGGTCGGCGGGACATGGCATCAGCATTACCGTGGACACTTCCCTTGCGGTGCTCAATAGCGAAGTCATAACTTTGCAGTCTCTCAATCCACCGAGCTAGCTGTCCTTCTGGATTCTTAAACTGTAGTAGCCACTTCAGCGCTGCATGGTCCGTTCGAACTCGGAAACGTTGCCCATAGAGGTACTTGTGGAAATGTTTGACGCAGTCCACCAACGCTAGTAGTTCTCTCCGAGTTACGCAGTAGTTCCTCCCTGGTTTTCCAATCGACCGGCTATAGTAGGCAACTACCTTTTCCTGCCCATCAATTACCTGCGACAGTACGCCTCCTATGGCATAACCACTAGCATCCGTATCCAAAATAAACGTTGCACCTGGAACGGGATGCGCTAGCATAGGTGCAGTACATAGTCGTTCCTTCAGAGTCTGGAAAGCCTCCTCCTGCTCCTTGTTCCACTCGAAGGCTCTATTTTTCCTAGTGAGCTCGTGGAGGCTATTAGCAACGCTGGCGAAATTCGGAACAAATCGGCGGTAGTAGGTGCATAGCCCAAGAAAACTTCGTAGTTCGTGCAGGTTCCTAGGTCTACGATAATGTCGTCTAGATACACCCAACATGTTTTCCAATGCAGTCCTTTGAGCACATGGTCCATAAGTCGTTCAAAAGTGGCAGGAGCGTTGCATAATCCAAAGGGCATCACCGTGAATTGCCACAGACCGTCTCCAACGCTGAAAGCTGTCTTCTCCTTATCCTCGTCACTTACCTCCACTTGCCAATAACCGCTCTTAAGGTCGAGTGTTGAGAACCACTTTGTTCCAGTCAACGAGTCCAGAGTGTCATCGATCCTGGGAAGAGGATAGCTGTCCTTTTTCGTCACATCGTTTAGTTTCCGGTAGTCTACGCAGAACCGCATTTGACCATCCTTCTTCTTCACAAGTACTACCGGCGAACTCCATGGACTCGCTGATGGTTCAATCACACCACTCTCGCTCATTTCGTTTATTATTTGGCTAACAGTTTCACGTTTGGCAAGTGGAACACTCCGAGGAGCTTGACGGATTGGCCTTGCATCGCCAGTATCAATGCGATGTTTCACAACGTTAGTCCTGCCTGGTTTGTCGCCATCCTTATATGTTGAATATGTTGCAGTATCTTCGGAGAAGTTCCTTAGCCTTGTGCTGGTATTTTTCTTCCAACCCTTCCGTCCATGCATTAATGTCTTCCGCAATGTCATTCCGGCCAATGGAATCGCTTTCAGGTAACTTTTCGCAGTTGAAGATTGCCTCTACCTCTCGACATTGCACAGTTCCTCTTCAGAGTTTGACTGGTGATTTGAACTCATTGAGCACTCGAACTGGGATGCGTCCATCCTTTTGCGTCTTAGCCAAGGTTTTACCAATCTGTACGTCCGGTGTAGAATTTTGTGTTGCTTCAACAACCCACAATTTGTTTGTCCCACAATCTCCATCAATCTTTGCCCACACAACTGCTTCTGACTACGGTGGAATCTGCTCGCTTTCCTCTAAGATCACTCGCCTGCTGCTGTACGGACCATCATACCCAAACCGAAGGGGCACTTCCATGTTGTTATACGTCATAATACTGTTCTTCATGTTGATCTTCATACCTTGATCAAGCATGAAGTCTAATCCAATGATGACTTCATCCATAATCGCCGCGACTATGAACTTGTGTAACACCGTCACATTTCCTATTGCGACTTTGCATGTTACCTCCCCTACAACTTGGGTGTCCTCACCAGTTGCTGTCCTCAACCTTGCTCCAGGTAATGGCCTTACCTCTTTAGTGACCAAATCAGATCGAATGATGGAATGTGATGCGCCCGTATCCACAGTTAGTACTCGCTCATGTCCGTCCACATATCCACCAACAGTAACGTTGCTCGCTTTTCTGCCAATTCGCGAGACGGAGATTATGGGGCATTCAATTGCGGGAGCCAGCGCGCGCCCCTTGCTGCTGGCTCGTTTTAGTTTAACGACTGATTGGAGTTGGTTTCGTCTCCTTCAGCCCTGCGTTTGCGTCCTGCTGAATTGTTGTGACCATTGGAACTTGCGCTGCAATCGCGGGCGAAGTGGCCTGACTTTCCACATTTAAAACATTTGCCAGAACCATGCTTTTTCTCGCCCAGCAGTTGGATAATCTTCTTCAGCATTTCATTTGTCTCGTCCGGTGTTTTCACTTCCACGCGATGTGCTTTGTAGGCTGGTCTACTTAGGAGCGCCGCCGTTTCACGCGTCTGAGCATACGAGACAGTTTCAGCAAATGTTGGCTTGGGATTCGCGTACGTCTCTCGCTTGGTATACACGTCCCGCCTTCCGTTGATGAACCTCTGGATTTTTACTCTTTCGAGGTGCTCACCAGATGCATCTCCAATTGCCAAATGAGCCAACCTTTCGATCTCGGAGGCGAATTCCTGTAAAGTCTCGTTGGATTTCTGGCAGCGATTCTCCAGCTCCATCTGGTAAATCTGTCTCCTGTGCTCGCTACCATAACGTCTTTCCACTGCACCCATTAACGCATCGTAACTTTTCCTTTCACAATCAGGAATAGTCTGCAAGATTTCCGCTGCAGGTCCTTTTAATGCAACGAACAGTGCAGCGGATTTATCCTCCATGCTCCAGTGATTTGCTGTAGCTGTCTTCTCAAACTGGAGCTTAAAGACTTGGAAAGGAATCGTGCCGTCAAAGGATGGAGTCTTTACCTTGGGCGCGCTGGTCGAAGAAGGTGGGCGATTCAACTGCATATCTCGGAGGCGACCTTCCAACTCTTCTACCTTAGCCTCGACTTTCTCCTGTCTCTCTTCAAGTTTGTCCTGTATTTGTGTAATTTTTTTATCCTGTGCTTCCAGCTGTGATGATATGCGTGCCTCCTGTGCCTATAGCTGAGTTTCTAACCGGGATGACACCTGCGATGACACCTGCGCTGATACCTCGGAAGATATACGTGTTTCCAAGGCTTGCATCTGTGAGGAAACGTCTGACGACAACTGCGACCTCTGTTCCTGCATCATCTGTGACATGGCAGCCAATAACGTGTTCATGTCCATACCTGTTGATGAACAAGGAGCATTTTGCTGTTCTTCAACCTTCCCGGATGTCTGCTGCACATCCTTCGACGAACAAGCAGCCTCATCCTTCTGTTCGTCCTTTGCGGATGCATCGTCGGATTTACCCTGGAAGTCGTATTTGTCCACGTCGATGCCTTCAGCTTCCATAGCCTCCCGCAAACGGGATAATAATTCCACTTTTATTCCGGAGGTGGCCAAATTACGCTTTTCCAACTCCTGTTTTAGTTCCTCAATCTTTAAGTCCTGAATTTTCGCCATTTTCAGTAGTTTATCCTTCGGGATTTATTTAACAATCCCACTTCTGACACCAATTGTTACGATTATCCTCGAAACCTTGAGGGATTTCCCAAATATACTCGGGCTCGTATCGCTGGATTGTTAAATGAATGCTAACGATGACCAAATTATAGTACAATTAACTTTATTGTACAACAAACAATTTACAATACTTGCTAATACAGTAAAAACACTTTACAATACTTGTTAAAG
>NW_023469923.1:0-5141 GCF_013731165.1 Rhagoletis pomonella | reverse complement strand
GGCACATCCCATAGGCGTGGAATTTGTATCAGCTATATCTACGGAACCATAAGTCACACGAACTTGAAATCTGGTATGCAGACAAATCCATGGTAGGTGCTTATAGTAAGGTATATATGAATGAGTTTATAAAAGGGGCGTGGCACATCCCGTAGGCGTGAAATTTTTAATCAGCCATAAATTGGGAACCATAAGTCACGTGAACTTGAAATTTGGTATTCATACATAGGTATCTAAATATGGGATGTGTCCAGAGTAAAGTATATCAAATAAAACACCTCTTTGAGGTAAAATTTTCGAGTGACGAAAGCTGAACTAGAAACACAAAATTTATGATATCAATTTCGTGACGAAAATTATACGCATTTTTTAACTGCCTTTCAAACGTAGGGAAAATCTTTTTTATTCATACGAATCGTTGCAAAAGTTCTGTTTTTGATGTGTATACATCTTTGGTTTCGGTAGGGGTAAAATTTGCGAAGCTGTAACGCATATCCCAGCACAAAATTTCGAAGGGCTGAGCATGCGTATTTCAGCATAAAATTTTCATTAGAAGCACCCTGTGTTCGCTTGCCAAATGGTTGCATACATTTAGGCATATCCATAGTAAGAGGAAATGCGCTACAATTGATTATTAGCCGTCATCGATTCACCATCAGTTAGCAAGTGGCGAAACGAACGAACTCAATGAGGTACAACCAAACTTGCTATCGTCTATCCGTGCTAGCTAACTTTGTTGTTGCTTTCACATGCAAAATTTTTCGTTAAGCGACCGGAACTCAAACATAGCGAGCGAGAAGTGGCGAATCGACGACGGCATGGCATCCTATGACACCCACAATGCACAAGATACTAATTCCTTATTAACAATAGGACAATTATAGGGGAGGCTCAAGAGGCCCACAACTAACACTACCGGGAGTTTTCTCGTGAAGTATGTAACCGTGACATATATAACCGGCTGTTGATGAGCTCGGACTCGTTTTTAAGCAGTATTTCGGTTCATGACCAAAAAAAGAAAAAATATCAAATCGTTTTCCCCAGACACAATAAAGCAGCTGTTACCCTCTAAATCCGTTGTCAAAGATGTGACAAAGGAATAGTTTGAGGCCAGCGAAGATTCTGAAAGCGAAAACTAATTAACCAATGATAGTGTACACACATTTTATAAATAAAGGTAGTCAATATATTTAAATAGTAAACTATTGGCTACTATATATATTTTTTAATATAACCTATCTGTAATACAAACTATTTCAATTTTACATTTGATAAACAATTTTGAGTAGATAGAGGCAATGAAATATTTTCTGCCGCATAAAACTTGAAAATCTACCTATATGCGGTGTTTCCAAGATATTTTAACGCCCTTGAGTCACAAGTATATACAAGTATATTTTATCAATCATACCTATAATGTCATGTATTAAAAGAATTAAAAATGAAAATGAATAAAAAAATTAAATCAGCAAAATGAATAAAATTAAGTGAAATTAATGTTTAATTTCTAACCTAACCCACATTTGTATGTGTGTAACTGAATCGCCTTTATATATAAAAATATTATCCTAATTTTCGAGCTTGACTCCCTAATCCGTTATTAGAAAAAGAGATTAGCCATGCAAAATTATAATTAAAAATATCTCAGATTAAACCGATAACTTTTTGGTGTCCAACCCAGTTTTATCGATATACTTGCGAATAAGAGGAGGAATGTCAAATGTTAAAGTAAAAAAAAATTGACGCTAGTAAGGAAAATAGGTTTGTAAAGGTATTTTTAATAAAATATTCAGTTAAAATATATTTAAATGGCCTAATCTGTGTTGCAAAAAAAAAGTGACCACGGTGGCACAGAGAAGAAGTTTAACTTTTCTTCGAGTTGTGTGAATAACAAGCACAACCAATTTGACAGCTAACGAGCTTTGATTGTGATTATATTTATATGTAAACGTACTTTTATGCTTTGCCGTTCGCATATGTATACACATCAAATTTCATGAGTACCTAGTACTCACGCCTTTTTTTATTGTGTTTCTAGCAGATCCGCAACGTTCCGAATAAATAAAAAAAGATTTTCCATACGTTTGAAAGGCAGTTAAAAAATGCGTATAATTTTCGTCACGAAATTGATATCATAAATTTTGTGTATCTAGTTCAGCTTTCGTCACTTGAAAATTTTACCTCAAAGAGGTGTTTTATTTGATATCAATTATTTTGGGGTAGCAACTATAGGTAAATACCAGGTAGGTTAAGTGCGGGTGATAAACCCATGTAGCATAGTTAAATATTGTGTACATACCTGTACAATTTCGGCATGTGACTGAAAAAACTCTAAAATACGCACAAATTGTGGATTCCAAGACATGTACGAAGTGATTAGCACAGCTGCATCCTTCAAATTGTCAACTCGCGGGAAATTCCCCGATTTGCAGGGAATTTCGGTTTAAGTGGCAACCGGGGAATGGGCGATTTTTTTCGGGGAACTGGGTATGTTATTTTTATATCTTAAAGTAACCAAATTAGACGGATATGTTAATTTTTAACCATTTGACCCTTTTTGGAGCGACATTTATTCAATTTGAACAGCAATATCTCCACAACAAGAGTTTTTCCAGATATAAGCTATATACCAGATGAAAGCTAAGGTTTTGGGCTAGACTTGTGGAAACTTAGAATAAAATCGACTGACCAGTTTTTGAGAAAATGCCCGAAATCTCTATTTTCAGCAGCCCGATTTTTAGTTTTCAGGCGATAACGTTATAGCGTATTTATATTTTATAAACACAAAAGATAGCGTTAGATAGCTTGTTTGAAGACCCTTCTACTGATATCCACATCAATGACATGGACTGAGTAGTGCGGCCTCAGTGGTAGTTAGAAAAATTGCCTTTTTTCGAATTTCAGGCAGCAGCCTCGCCCACACAGGCATACGAATCAAAACATCCTGGAACAAAACCTTCTTAGTTTTTTGTGTACTTTAATTCCTGAAAGTTTGAAAGAAATTAAATGGTGGTACGTACAGACGCCACATACATACCAATGCATCTCGTAGTGGAGACACGAACCAAAACACATTTACCTCTATATCTTTCCAACTAGTGGCCGGAACTTAATACATAAGGTATCGTTTGAAAGGTATTGGCCTATAGAATAAAACTAAATATGGGTGTACCCATATGCCCCCTAAAACCGGCAAAAGCACAAAAACGTTTTTTGTTTCGCAACACTTTAGCCTATTTTTTAAGAATCCGGTTAATCGTTTACGAAGCTTGAATATATTGTCCGGACACACTCTGCAAGACCTTTCCAACGATATATCAAACATGTCGATTGGACGTCTGGATAAAAACTTCCAAATCTCGTGTATATATAAGCGAGTCATTTCAGCATGCTACTGTTGCTGCTTTCGTCATTCGCGCGCACTGCCGTGCGCTGTGATATAAATGAGTTTTTAAAAGGCGGATATACGTATATATATTTATCCATTAGATAAGTCGGATATTTAAAACTGTGTGTTTTTTTTTTTTGAAACCTTACCGTCTTTAACTTATTTTGAAATGGAAAGATTAAATCGGTTTTTAATCTCGCGATTGCTGTTAAACGAAAAAGGTTCGTTCATAATGAATAAAACTCCTTCCGAATTAAGCATTCTACTAGAAAAGAGCAGCTAAATAAAACAGCTAATCGAATAGGCATCTAAACGGAATGTACCATAGTAGAATAATTTTAATTTAGAAATTTGATCGTTACCTTAATCCATTTAATATTAATAATGGAACGAAATTTGTAGTACAAGTGATAATCAATATATATTAGTTATAGCACGATAAAGTCAAAAGTATGGCTCCTAAGGATGCCTTAATGTAAACAAAGAAAATAGTTTGTCTCCTTTAAATTATGCTGAACTGAATATTTGTATTACTGTTTCATATTTTGATTTGTTTACCCCGAACGACGTCGGGTGCTCTGCTAGTTTAATATAAATAAAATAAAATAATACAAAAATTAAATAAAATAAAATCTGTAAAACAGAACACAACACAAAAACATAACAGAAAAAATGAAAAAGTATCAAAAAATCGAATAATCAAAATTTTGTCATAAAAATCTTATTTTCGCAGATCTGTCCAAAATGGAAACAGCTCAGAAAAGAAAAAAATATCCAGTAATCTAGTTTTAAAATTTTTCTCATAAAAAACTTATTGTCCCAGAACCAGAGACCGTACCGGTTATGCATTTTAAAATAAAAGTCAAAAAATGTAAGTTATTTTTTTACTTTTATTATTTTGAGCAAATAATACTGATTTATTCTGCTTTATATTTTTTTAAGGCAAAAATAAAAGTTAAAATTTGCCTTTTATTTTTTTTGAGCAGAAAATAATCGGTAATTGTTGACTTTTCTTTTTCAGGCAAAAATAAAAGTCAAAGTTAAAAATCAAGTATTCCAGAGCTGTGCATATTCGAATGTGATAGTTTTGAAGCTCCTACATGGATTTTAATAACCCCTATACGCAAATACCAGGGTTAGTTCAAATCTATACACATATGTGTACATACGATACATGAAGGGAGTTTTTGCTAACGGCATCAGATCTACACCGATTGTTCGATTTTCAAAAACTGAGGTGCCAAATTAAAGGGCTTAGCCTCTAGGTGTATGTACCACAAGGCTTGACGTTTTTGAATAGGGTTGCCACATTTTTGAAGTGAAGCTTCTTAGGCGGCGGTATCGCAAAAATGGAGAGTGAAATTTTTAAAACTGAAAACGTTACATGAGTGAGAAGGAAGATATAGATAGTATTGGAAGGGGGGAAAAAAATAAAGCGACGCATGACGGGTACGAGTACCTGTATGTATATATGTATGATTGAATGCACGTATGTATGTTCATATATATGTGTGTATGAACGAACCCATTGCGCATTTCAGCTCTGCCGCACTATGGGCTAAATCACATTTTTTTTGTTTAAAATCTAATATAACGAGAAGGAAAAGAGCTAGCGCAATAATTTTTTGTGCGAATAAAGTTCAAGTTATGTCGGTTAAAGGAAAAATAAAGCGAACGTCAACACGCTTTACTTGAGGGGTTAAAATGAGGGGCGAAGTTGACCATGTTCAAAAAATTTATGACCTTTCGATTT
>NW_023469922.1:0-5141 GCF_013731165.1 Rhagoletis pomonella | reverse complement strand
ATACTAGAAAAATTGTGTTTTATTAAAAACTGCAATCGCAAACAACAATTCTTTTAAAATTTTGTACTCGAAATACTTTTGCAACGTGAAGTCAAATATTTTACTATGACGAATAATTGCAAAGAGTGTAATGCCGTGGACGACGATAATATGGTCCAATGTGACACGTGTGATGGATGGTTCCATTTTACCTATGTCGGAGTCGATAGCTGCATAGCTGAAGTAAGTTGGAGCTGTGACGCTTGTGAACACAGTGCATCGGCAAGACTTACAAGACCCATCTCTTCATCATCGCCTACGACCAATATTGGAGGAACAACAGTGGATCGTCCTGAACAATTTTTCAGTGACCGAACCGATCGCAACTGCTAATTTATATGGTGACCAGATATTTACCGAAGCGCATGCAATGACACCTGGGCAGACTACTCAATGTGTACGAAGACCAATTCCGGTCGTACAGAGTACTTCAACGGTTTCGCAAACTTTTCCCGGTACAGCAGCGTTCACCAATCCAATGAATTTCGTATCATTACCAATCTCCGAGAATCCGAAGACGCCAAGCGTAATAAATACGCATCACAATGTATATGCGCTGGGAGGCGTTGAGTCAATGCTAAATGCAACTGGCCAAAATCATAGTTCACCAGTAAGTCAACGAAATCTGCAGCTTGAGCGACTAGAGGAGGAGTTCAAGATCCAGCAACAGTACCTGGAAAATAAATATAAAATTTTATCGCAATCTTCGGAATCTATCTCGTCGAACACCTTTAGTTTACTCAACAATGGGCCAACAGCTACGCAACTAGCAGCAAGGCAATCTATACCAAAACAACTGCCTATGTTCAGCGGCGATCCTGAGGAGTGGCCGCTATTTATCAGCACATTTGAAAATAGCACTGCAGTAGCTGGATACTCAGACGCGGAGAACCTCATTCGTTTGCAAGCTTGTCTCAAAGGTAAGGCTCGTGACATAGTGAAAAATAAATTATTTTTGCCATCTATGGTTGCCGACATAATCCAAACGCTAAAGATGTGTTTCGGTAGACCTGAGCAGATTCTTGAACGTGCAATGAATAGGGCTCGCGCAATGCCTCCTATTAAAGATAAATTAGAATCACTGATAGATTTCGCCTTATGCGTGAAGAATATTTGTACAACTATGGAAGGATGTCAGATGTATGCACATTTACACAACCCACTTCTCGTCAAAGAATTAGTCGACAAACTTCCGAATAATCAAAAACTCAACTGGGCGATGACTCCTAAAGACAATGCAATCCCTGCTGTTAAATTATTCAGCGACTGGCTTTACAAACTTGCTGAAGCTGCTAGCATGGTCGTATCTTTTACGCCAACCAGAGGTAGTTCAGTAATGAACACTCACACCGTTGCGTCGCAGGACGAAGTACACCAGGTTGATAGAACCCTTTTCCAGAACAAATTGTGTTGCTGTTGCAAAGGTTCCGATCATAATGTATCGCAATGTAGCGTTTTTAAAAATCTCCCATTAAATCGTCGGTGGGACACTGTAAAATCAAACAGTCTTTGCCGACAGTGCCTGGGTACACATAAGCGCAGGTGTTTTGTGGAAAAGGTGTGCGGTATAGACGGCTGTACTATAAAGCACCACAAGTTACTTCATAAGACAAACGTCTCGTTAATCTCGAACCGACAAGCTACGAAGTCTGATATGCTCCCGCAATCGGACGCCCAAGTAAACACCCATAGCCACAGCGCTGTCGGGAAACAACCATATTTTAGGATCGTCCCAATTTTTATACATGCAAACGGGAAAATGGTAAAAGTTTTCGCCTTTTTAGATGAAGGTTCAGCAGTAACATTAATCGATAAGAATTTATTTGATGAACTTGGCCTTAAAGGTACACATGATCCTATATGTCTACGGTGGACTGGTAACACGACACGCTCCGAAAATGAATCAGTGCGAGCAACAATCAAGATCTCGAATGCTACCAATAGGCGTACATATAAATTGAATGGTGTGCATACTGTCAACGCCCTCGACTTACCTGAGCAGTCGATCGATGCTGAAACAATAGCTAAAAAATATCCGCACTTGAACGGTTTGCCAATCGAATCTTATAATAAAGTGAAACCATCGTTACTCATTGGCGCTGAGAACTGGAAATTAGCTGTTCCTTTAAAAGTAAAAGAGGGAGCGTGGATGCAGCCAATCGCTTCGAAAACGCGTCTAGGCTGGACAGTTCAAGGCGGTCAGAACGATCACATTTTTGACTTCCGACTCAACGTTCACTATTGTGACTGCCAGAAGGGCTACCTAGAATTACATGAGAGAGTAAAGGAGTTCTTCAGATTGGAGTCACCGGACGCATCAAATTTGTTATCTGCAGAAGATCAAACGGCCGTAGACTTAATGAATGCCACATGTCGCAAGGTTGATGGTTTTTACGAGATTGGTTTGCCATGGCGAGATCCAAATGTATCTCTACCAGACAGTTACTCAAACGCGCTTAACCGAGCCATATGTCTCAAGAGGAAGTGTGCTCGAGATCCAAATTTGAGAGCAGAAATTCAGCAGCAAATTAACAATCTAGTATCAAAAGGTTATGCTGAAAAACTAAGCACACCTGAACTTCACATGGAAAGGGAAAAAGTATGGTATCTTCCCATATTCGTAGTAACGAACCCAAATAAACCGGGAAAGGTACGTTTAGTTTGGGACGCTGCAGCGAAGGCCAAAGGGGTATCGCTAAACGACTTCCTGCTTACTGGTCCAGATATGCTCAATTCACTGTTCGAGATATTGTTGGCGTTTAGAGTAGGTAAAGTAGCCATATGCGGTGACATCTCCGAGATGTTTCACCGTATCAAAGTCAGAGAAAGCGACCGACATGCTCAGCGATTTTTATGGTGGGACAACGATGAAGAATCAAAACAACCGAACATTTACGTCATGCGAGCATTCGGAACGAGCTGCGCTCCTTACATTGCGCATTTTGTGCGCGATAAAAATGCGAGCTGTTTTGAAGAAGATTTTCCACGAGCGGTAGAAGCGATCCAAAAACATCACTATGTGGATGATTTTATAGATAGTGAAAACAACGAGCAAGCAGCTTTAGAATTAGCTCTGCAAGTTAAGCAAATTCATGCATCTGCCGGTTTTAACATACATAGCTGGACCTCCAACTCCAAGTTCGTCCTCGAACAACTACGTGGAGATGCGGCAGAAATTCAAGGCCCGAAAGAGTGGGGATCTGCGGCAAAAATATTAGGTATGTTTTGGGATTCAGCTAACGATTCGTTTAGATATATTTGCAGATTTATGCGATTACGCCGAGATGTCGTAAACAACTCGATCGTACCGACAAAAAGAGAGATACTTCAAGTACTCATGTCAATTTTTGACCCGCTCGGACTTATAAGTTGCTTCACTATAGGGCTTAAAATCCTTCTCCAAGATATTTGGCGATCTGATATTGGATGGGATGAACCCCTAAGCATAGATTTATATGAAAAATGGTGCCATTGGAAGTCAAATATTGAAGTTATAAAGACAGCGAAAATTCCTCGCTGCAATTCAGAGTTTTTACAACATGCGAAGGAGGTTCAACTTCACATGTTTGTGGATGCTGGCGAAAACGCATATTCAGCTGTGTGCTATTTCCGTGTTGAGCATACTAATGGCATCTCCGTTGCACTCGTTGCCGCGAAATCAAAGGTCTCGCCTCTAAAGCCATTGTCTATACCTAGACTAGAGCTTCAGGCCGCACTCGTAGGAGTAAGACTAGCAGGTGCAGTACTTAATGTTCAACGCATACCCATAACAAAACACTATTTTTGGACGGACTCGAAGACGGTTCTAAGGTGGTTGCGAATGGACCCGAAGAACTTCAAACCGTATGTTATGCATCGAGTCGGAGAAATTTTAGAGTCCACAAATGTATCCCAATGGGATTGGGTACCTTCGAAAGAGAACCCGGCCGACTTAGCCACGAAAAGTTCAGTTGAGCTTAACTACAAGATGTGGTTCTCTGGTCCACAGTTTTTACTATCTCAATCGAATGAGTGGCCTCATTGCAAAGAGTTCAAAGGCGACGAAATCGACCAAGTCGAACTAAAACGTTACGTGCTGCAAATAGACAGGGTAATTCAAAAAAGTTTATCGCTGGACACAGAATATTTCTCGGATTGGAAACGCTTATATAGAGCAGTTGCGACGTTCTTCTTGTTTTATTCACCTGTCTAACACTGCGCGCTATTCATATGGAAATTGCGCACAGCCTGGATACAAGTTCTTGCGTTATGTCGATCAGAAATTTTGTAGCTCGCCGTGGCTACCCACGACAAATCTTCACCGATAACGGCACGAATTTCAAAGCTGCGAAAAAGATCATATGCGCGGAGATGAAAGAGGTAGATTTTTCACTACTTATGTCAACATTCGACCAGATCAGCTGGAAGTTCATTCCGCCAGCAGCGCCTCATATGGGAGGGGCTTGGGAACGGCTCGTGCGGTCTGTCAAATCTGTTTTGTACAATATTATGCCGTATGCAAACTTCAACGACGAAAGCCTCAAAAGTAGCTTATGCGAAGTAGAATACATCATAAATGCACGCCCCTTAACTTTCGTTTCACTCGAATCAGACGACGACGATGCTATTACGCCAAATCACCTTCTGCTGGGTTCGCCGGATGGCTTCAAACCCGTGTGTACCGACGAATTAGACCTAAGAAAACGTTGGTACCAGACCCAAAAGTTCGCTGACAGATTCTGGCACAGATGGGTTAAGGAGTACGTACCCATCATCTCTAGACGTAGCAAATGGTTTAATAAGGTACCACCGATACGTGTTGGAGATATTGTCGTCATAGTCGACGAAAATTTGCCAAGGAATTGCTGGCCGAGAGGTAAGGTGATTCGTATTGTGACAGCCAAAGACGGACAGGTGCGCAGCGCGGAAGTGAAAACTACTTCAGGAATACTACACCGCCCAGCTACCAAGATCGCAGTGTTAGACGTCGGCTCTTCTGGGAGTAAACTCGTCAAGCCGGACTCATTTACGGGCCAGGGGATATTGCCGCCGATAAGTAAAGCTGAGTAGTGTAGTTCCTATGTTATTATGTTACTTATGTATTAAATTAGCATTTCTGCTGT
>NW_023469921.1:0-5141 GCF_013731165.1 Rhagoletis pomonella | reverse complement strand
TCCCCTTTTTCACTTTCTTCGACACTTATTTGATTTCGATGCCTTTACTCTTTTTAGTAATCCAATAAATATTGGTATCCTTTTTGTTTTGTTTTGCGTTATTTTTGGCTGCGTTTTATATTTTTTTGTGTCTTGCTCATTAGAGGCACATTAACAAAATTACCCAATGTTATGTATCGACGCTCTGAAAAGGGATTTCTAAACAAGAAGGGGTGGTAAATCTTCTGGAATTGCGGTATCAAAACACATAAATATGTACATACATTGGAAATCAATAAACACAATTATTATATCCGATAATAAAGGGACATTGGACACTGTGACTTTTGATTTGTTCTATTTTTTATTTTTTGGATCGGGATTCCGTCATACTTTTTAAAACTTGGTATGGAGATAAACGGTTTCAGTGTTGTTTAATCTTCAGTATCTTTTCTCATAATGTAACGCTTGGCCTTCTATCCCATATGAAGGATAGACTAGAGGGTAAAAAAACTAGGTCCTTAAAATTATGTAAAGTAGATAAAAGCTGAAGGCAACACCATCAAATCGAGGAGAGCAGGCCTGCTGCCAGAGTGAATGTAGATGTGCATGCTGTTCGAACCACTTTATGGATACTGTCCCAAATATAGCTCAATGGCATGCACCTATTTAGGCGTGCAAGGCAGAGTAAACTTACCCTATAACATAAAAATCTGCTCCGACACCATGACTGCTCATGGATCCATCCATGGAGTAATGTGGTAGGATCATGCAGCCAGTTAGCGATAATTTAAGGAGCACATTTATAATACACGTCGGCAAGTTGCGATAGCGATCCAAAAACTATCGCTATCTGATTACAGAATCTTCCAACTGCGCAGATAAAAGATAAGCTACGCTTTAAAAGGAGACTTTACCCAGCTTAGGGGAGTATTGGCCTGGAGCTGACCATGTGACTGTGCAGAGAGGCGAAATCCCTAACATATTACGGGCAAGTGTCGTTTGCGTATTAGAAGTTGAAATCTGGAGTCCAGGTTCGCCTCCACCAGTAAACGAATTGCCACAATCCGAATGAAAACTAAACATATTTGGTCCATAAGTTGGAAATTTCAGTCTTCAGGACAACACCTCCGACAACGGAGGGAGGCTCATCGACTTGACCGCAGCACATTAGATGGTATTTAGTTATTAAGTAGTACCGTACACACACCAGCATTTAAACATCCATTAAACCATTTGGATGTCCCCTGATCAAAGTCAAAAATCCAAGTATATATATTGACGAAAGTTCGACGGGTATAAAGTTGTAACAAAATATGTCGACAAATTTTGTCGTCACAGTATGACATAGCGAAAACCAATCTAAATCCACCCTCAAGCCAATTCCGATGCGAAGAAGAAAAAGAGTCGGAAAGGTGGGAACCTGAGTAGTTTGAGATGCTGACAGGCAGGAATACGGTGCAAAAATTTTATCAGAAAATAAGAATGGCGAAACAGGTCGCACGTTTGATGAAGTAGAACGCTGCGCTTGCTTCAATGTATCAACGCAGGCCTCTTGTGGAAATAGTTACGAGTTCGATTACGCACGTAATTATACCCGAGCGCACTTGTGCACAAGGGTATATTAATTTTGTTCACATAACGGTTGTTTGTAACAGCCAAAACGAATTGAGATAGATATAGACAAATGTATACATAAATGATCAGGACGAAAAAAGAAATCGATTAAGCCATGTCTGTCTGTCCGTCCGTCTGTCCGTCTGTCCGTCCGTCCGTGTACACGATAACTCCAGAAAAAATTGAGATATCTCAACGAAATTTGGTATGTAGGTTTCCCTTAATCCAAGGTAGGTTGGTATTGGAAATGGGCGAAATCGGACTGTAACCACGCCCACTTCCCATATAACGGTAATTTCCAGAAATACGAAAACTGCGATATTTTAGTAACTACTGAAGATAATTCACTCAAAATTGATATTTACAATAATTTTTAGACGAAAAATAAGAATATTATAAATTTTTGGAAAATGGGCGTAGCCACGCCCACTTATGGTTACATGTGTATATCTTGGTAACCGCTGCACCAATTTCTTCCAAACTTGGCACAGTTGTTGGCCTTGGTACAGCATAAAAAACCGCCGAAACTTTTTAAAATCGGACAATAACCACGCCCACATCCCATATAACGGTAATTTAGAGAAATAAAAAATCTTCGATAAATCATTAAATATTGAAGCTAATTTATTCAAAATTGATGCTTGCAACAATTCTTTACCAAGAAATACGTTTATGGTAAAATTTTGGAAAATGGGCGTGGCACCGCCCACTTATGATCACATATAAGTATATCGGTAACCGTTCTACCAATTTGTACCAAACTCGGTGTGGTTATTGTACTTGCCACGTGTAAGCAAAACGTTGAAAATTATTGAAATCGGACTAAAATAACGGCCGATTCTCATATAACGGTAAATTTAAGAAATGCTTGAAACTTCAATATTTCGAAATTGAAGGACGCTAATTTACTCAAAATTGATACACCTCGGCTTACCATCTAGCGGAAGGTTTCGGAAGGGTGAAAAAACATATATTTAATACTTGCGCCGGGTATTTAATGTTCGGCTCCGCCCGAACTTAGACTTTCTTACTTGTTTTTTATTAATTTTTTTTTTAATTCGACTTCTTCTTGTAAGCCCCTACCTGGCTACGCTCTTGCGGGATGACAGTGCGAAATGAGATCGTAGATATATATTTAACTTACGAACACTTCTTGTTTTCCAGTAAGTTGATTGAAGGAATCTCCCTTTACTTTTAATTAGAATTCGCTTTATTTGAGTTTTTCCATCTTGAGGAATTTGTGCGGTCGGCTTTACTTTAGCATACAAAAAAAAATATTTTCAATACAAATTTTTTCACTTTTAATTAACGCGAAATTCACAGGGGAATTAACTGCGAACGCAAAGTAAAAGAACAAGAAAGTACCAACAATGCAACACCAAAACAAAAGATTGTCTATTTTTGGTGAATGGTTCAAAAAAAAAATGTATCCGGGTACATATTTATTTCTATACTTATATTTGATTAATACATATGTAAGTATGTATGTATCATACATCCTTAAATCTTGAAGAAAATTTGTTGAAAAAAATGCAAACACCGTGTGTTTGAAGAAATCCTTGTTGAAATGACTATTTTGAAATCTCTAGCGAAAATAATTATGTATGTACGCCAGCAATTGTACCGTCATCACCCGCCAATTAGAAAGATGACGAATATTGATGTTGAAGATGTGATAAAAGTGATGAGGGTGTCTAAAGTGACGAAAGTGATGTTATTACTTACAGAATAGAAAATTTACACTCATTGTCGGTATTAAAGAATAGCAACAAGAGTAATAATAATAACGTTAATTGTAATGATAATCGTCCATGATTATGAAGATGTGTTGTGGTCAAAAGTATTTTAGGGAAAATGGTAATGATGATGTTCAAACCAGAGTTGGCAATTTACACAACAAAAAACAGAGAGCATTTCAAATTATTCTCATCGCTGATTTTGTTGATATGCCGCTTCAGAGAAATGATTATGGCATACCAAATTATTATTTTTTTTATTCGAAAATCTTCAAACTAATAATTTTGTAAAATATTTTATGAGCGAGCGCGCGCTGGCACATTCATTCATATAAAATATTTCATTAATTTTAATTGGAAATTGCGGAGGCGGATAATTACAGAGCAGCAGTTGAGTCAACGAAGAGGAAACAGAAAAAAGGACACACAGGCCAACCAGGCAAGTAAGTCGTTGACAAAACATTGCAACACTAAACAACTGAAGAAACACTGAGCTTGTACGGTGGAAATGAGTTCTGAGTGTGCAAGCGCTACGGGGAGCGAAGTATAATTGCTGGTCTTAAGACACTGGCAAATTTCACGTTTTATGCTCTGCCGTCCTGGACTGCAAGTTTAATTTCAAAACAAATGTCATAAAAAGTGCAGTTGAGGTTTGAGCGAGCGTGCTGAAAACCAAGAAATGATGAAGAAAAAATGCGAAGATACGCCGCGCTGACTACATCATCAAAAATTTATGTATTTTAGATAAGCAGCATGAAAAATTACAAAGAATAAATAGAAGAATTCTGTTGAAGGCGATTTGGTATAAGCTTGTGAGCTTTGTGAATTTTTCGCTTGTCTCAAGTAGGATTTTCTTTAATTAGAATGCTCTTAGAGCGTAATGAAGCAAGTAAGTATTATTACTTGGCTAGTATTTTTTTTATTTGCAACAAAAATAATTTTGAAGAAGATTAGGTGAAGAGTAAAGCCTAATTTGAATGCAAGTAATTAGCAGCGGGATAAAAAGCCATAATTTTGAATAACTGGTAATATGAAAATATTCACTTGCAAAATTCTAGGAATTGAATCGGAATTTGCAAATACTTATTTTTTTAATATAAAATCACAAAGTTATTTATACTCCATGACTGCAGAAGTTTGTTTCAATCTTAGTATAAGTCCTAGTCTAGGTCTTCATACATGCACGTCTTCGGCGTAGTATTCGAATTAATCGTAGTCGCTTTTTTATTCGATTTCGTATTCGGCTTGAAGTTCGTCTTACTTTTCGGTTTTGCCTTCGTAGTGTTTGCCTTCGTATCGTCTTCGTGTTCGTCTTCACAATCGTTTTCGTTTACGGGTTCATACTCGCAATCGTGTTAGTCTTCCGGTTCGTCTTCGTATTGGGGTTCGTATTCGTATCCTACGCCGCATTCGTCTTCTTCTTCATATTCGCCTTCGCATTCATAATCGTGTTGTCCTCGTATTCGTGTTCATCATCGTCTTCGCGTTCATCCGTTGTCCTCGGCTTAGTACTCGTCTTGGCTTTCATGCTCGTTTCGTCCTCCTGTTCATGTAAATCTTCGAATTAGTATTCGTCTTCGTGTCCGTCTCCGTATCCGAATTCGTCATCGCTCTAGTGTTCGTATTCGCGTTCTTCTTCGTCATTATTTTTGGTATTTGTATACGTCTTCGTATTTGTTTTTGTCTACGTATTAGTCTTAAGCTTTGTCTTCGCATTCCTTCTCGTATTCGCATTCCTTTGCCTTTGCGTTCGTTTTTGCATTTTTTTTTTCAGCCTTCGTCTTTGTATTAGGCTTATAATTGGTCTTA
>NW_023469920.1:0-5141 GCF_013731165.1 Rhagoletis pomonella | reverse complement strand
TGCCTATTTCTCGTTGTTCGCTTTGTGTTGCCGCAGTATTCGCCACACTGCCCTCCACCTAAGTCTGATCGTCCCGATCAGACACACTTGCGGTTCCAAACGCTGCAAGCCTTTCCAAGTGGACCACCTTCATCTTGTTTCTTGGTCTCCCAACGGTCTGGATCCGATACACTACGTGATTTAGCCGTTTTACGACCTTATACGGACCTTCCCAGTTGCATTGTAGTTTTGGGGACAAACCTTTCTTTCGTTGTGGATTATACAGCAACACCAAATCTCCTTCCTGGAAACCCTCGGAATTCATCGCCTTATCATACCTGGCTTTCATCTTGTCACTCATAATTTGTGTGCGCTGTCTCACAAGAGCATGTATCTCTCTCAGCTCCTCTTCCAGGATGTTTGACGTCTCTTTTCCAATCCTTCTAGCATCACCAGTCACCCCAAACTTCAGATCACTAGGCAAACGGAGCTCACTGCCGAATATTACCCTTGCAGGAGTTTTACCCGTTGTTTCATGCACTGCTGACCGGTATCCCATCAGGAACAAGGGTATGCGGACATCCCAATCTTTTTGATTCTTGTCCACGACCTTCCGCAAATGCTCTTCCAGGGTTCGGTTGAACCGTTCCACCATGCCGTCTGATTGGGGATGAAGAGCCGTCGTTCGAGTTTTCCGGGTACCCAGTATCACACACACACGCACATCTCTTGGAACACTGCCGACTCAAAATTTCTTCCCTGGTCAGAGTGCAGCTCTATAGGTACACCGTATCTCGCAACCCAATTGTAGGTGAATACCTCCGCTACTGTTTTAGCTTCCTGGTTTGGAATCGGGTATACCTCCGGCCATTTGCTAAAGTAGTCCATAACCACAAGGACGTATTTGTTTCCCTGTGCGCTCATAGGAAATGGACCGGCTACATCCATGGCAATCCGCTCGAAAGGTGCATCTGAGTTATATTGCTTCATCTGGCCATGACTTCTGGATTTCGGCCCCTTAGCTGCCATACACTCCGCGCAGTTAGCAATCCACTCTGCGACCGATTGCCGACAACCAACCCAATAGAACCTCTGCTTAACCTTCTCCAGGGTCTTCGTGATTCCCAGGTGCCCTCCACTAGGACCATTGTGGAATTCCTTGAGTACATCCGGAATTCTTACCCTTGGAACTACTATCAGGTTGCGGGAGCACTGGCCATCTTCGCTTTCCCATCACCTATGCAAACAGCCAGATATTAATTTTAAGCTGTTCCATTGTGCACAGTACGCCTTTGCGATGGGGCTTTCCACTGCCATTCGCTCCTTAGTTGGCCTCCTGTCCACCTCCAGTCCATGCATCAAAAGCTCCAGATCTGGATCTTCCTGCTGACACTTTCGTAGCTGTTCTTCCTTCCACTCTTCCGCTGGTGTTATTGTCGTTAGACGGACGTCTATAATGTCCTCTTTTCCCTCAGCTTTTGAGCAGTGTTTACATTCCAGGCTACATGGTCGGCGGGACATGGCATCAGCATTACCGTGGACACTTCCCTTGCGGTGCTCAATAGCGAAGTCATAACTTTGCAGTCTCTCAATCCACCGAGCTAGCTGTCCTTCTGGATTCTTAAACTGTAGTAGCCACTTCAGCGCTGCATGGTCCGTTCGAACTCGGAAACGTTGCCCATAGAGGTACTTGTGGAAATGTTTGACGCAGTCCACCAACGCTAGTAGTTCTCTGCGAGTTACGCAGTAGTTCCTCTCTGGTTTTCCAATCGACCGGCTATAGTAGGCAACTACCTTCTCCTGCCCATCAATTACCTGCGACAGTACGCCTCCTATGGCATAACCACTAGCATCCGTATCCAAAATAAACGTTGCACCTGGAACGGGATACGCTAGCATAGGTGCAGTACATAGTCGTTCCTTCAGAGTCTGGAAAGCCTCCTCCTGCTCCTTGTTCCACTCGAAGGCTCTATTTTTCCTAGTGAGCTCGTGGAGGCTATTAGCAACGCTGGCGAAATTCGGAACAAATCGGCGGTAGTAGGTGCACAGCCCAAGAAAACTTCGTAGTTCGTGCAGGTTCCTAGGTCTTGGCCAATCCTTTACTGCTTCTATCTTTTCCTTCGCAGTACAGATGCCCTCCGTTGTCACCTTGTGCCCTAAGTAGTTCACCTCCTTCCTGAACAGTGAGCACTTTTTAGGACTTAGCTTCAGACCAGCGCCAGCTATCCTCTGGAAAACTTCTTCCAAATTGTTCAGGTGTTCCTCAAAGCTTTTACCCAATACGATAATGTCGTCTAGATACACCAAACATGTTTTCCAATGCAGTCCTTTGAGCACATGGTCCATAAGTCGTTCAAAAGTGGCAGGAGCGTTACATAATCCAAAGGGCATCACCGTGAATTGCCACAGACCGTCTCCAACGCTGAAAGCTGTCTTCTCCTTATCCTCGTCACTTACCTCCACTTGCCAATAACCGCTCTTAAGGTCGAGTGTTGAGAACCACTTTGTTCCAGTCAACGAGTCCAGAGTGTCCACGATCCTGGGAAGAGGATAGCTGTCCTTTTTTCGTCACATCGTTTAGTTTCCGGTAGTCTACGCAGAACCGCATTTGACCATCCTTCTTCTTCACAAGTACTACCGGCGAACTCCATGGACTCGCTGATGGTTCAATCACACCACTCTCACTCATTTCTTTTATTATTTGGCTAACAGTTTAACGTTTGGCAAGTGGAACACGCCGAGGAGCTTGACGGATTGGCCTTGCATCGCCAGTATCAATGCGATGTTTCACAAAGTTAGTCCTGCCTGGTTTGTCGCCATCCTTGTCGAATATGTTGCAGTATCTTCGGAGAAGTTCCTTAGCCTTGTGCTGGTATTTTTATTCCAACCATTCCGTCCATGCATTAATGTCTTCCGCAATGTCATTCTCGCCAATGGAATCGCTTTCAGGTAACTTTTCGCAGTTGAAGACTGCCTCTACCTCTCGACATTGCCCCAGTACAGTTCCTCTTCGGAGTTTGACTGGTGATTTGAACTCATTGAGCACTCGAACTGGGATGCGTCCATCCTTTTGCTTCTTAGCCAGGGTTTTACCAATAAGTACGTCCGGTGTAGAATTTTGTGTCGCTTCAACAACCCACAATTTGTTTGTCCCACAATCTCCATCAATCTTTGCCCACACAACTGCTTCTGACTTCGGTGGAATCTGCTCGCTTTCCTCTAGCATCACTCGCTTGCTGCTGTACGGACCATCATACCCAAACTTAAGGGGCACTTCCATGTTGTCGTACGTCATGATCCTGTTCTTCATGTCGATCTTCATACCTTGACCAAATAAAAAGTCTAATCCAATGATGACTTCATCCATAATCGCCGCGACTATGAACTTGTGTAACACCGTCACATTCCCTATTGCGACTTTGCATGTTACCTCTCCTACAACTTGGGTGTCCTCACCAGTTGCTGTCCTCAACCTTGCTCCAGGTAATGGCCTTACCTCTTTAGTGACCAAATCAGATCGAATGATGGAATGTGATGCGCCCGTATCCACAGTTAGTACTCGCTCATGTCCGTCCACATATCCACCAACAGTAACGGTGCTCGCTTTTCTGCCAATTCTCGAGACGGAGATTATGGGGCATTCAATTGCGGGAGCCAGCGTGCGCCCCTTGCTGCTGGCTCGTTTTAGTTTAACGACTGGTCGGAGTTGGGCTCGTCATCTTCAGTTCTGCGTTTACGTACTGCTGAACTGTTTGACCTGTTGGAACCCGTCTTACATTCGCGTGCGAAGTGGCCTGGTTTTCCGCAACTAAAACATTTTCTAGCACCATCCTTCCTCTCGATTGCACCAGGAGTATTCTTCCCTGCCATCGACTTGAGTGTTTTCAGGATCTCGTTCATCACGTCAGGTGTTTCCACTTCTACTCGATGGGCTTTGTAGGCTGGTCTACTTAGGAGCGCTGCCGTTTCACGTGTCTGAGCATACGAGACCGTTTCAGCAAATGTTGGCTTTGGATTTGCATACGTCTCGCGCTTGGTATACACGTCCCGCATTCCGTTGATGAACCTCTGGATTTTTACTCTTTCGAGGTGCTCACCAGATGCATCTCCAATTGCCAAATGAGCCAACCTTTCAACCTCGGAGGCGAATTCCTGTAGAGTCTCGTTGGATTTCTGGCAGCGATTTTCCAGCTCCATCTGGTAAATCTGTCTCCTGTGCTCGCTACCATAACGTCTTTCCACTGCACCCATTAACGCATCGTAACTGTTCCTTTCACAATCAGGAATAGTCTGCAAGATTTCCGCTGCAGGTCCTTTTAATGCAACGAACAGTGCAGCGGATTTATCCTCCATGCTCCAGTGATTTGCTGTAGCTGTCTTCTCAAACTGGAGCTTAAAGACTTGGAAAGGAATCGTGCCGTCAAAGGATGGAGTCTTTACCTTGGGCGCGCTGGTCGAAGAAGGTGGGCGATTCAACTGCATATCTCGGAGGCGACCTTCCAACTCTTCTACCTTAGCCTCGACTTTCTCCTGAATTAGCTCTTCGATTTTATCTTGTCGTTCCTCGATTTTATCCTGTCTCTCTCTGAGTTCCGCGTTATCTTTAAATAAATTCTCTTGTAGCTGAGTAATCTTTTCATCTAGCTGCGATGACATGTACGTTTTCTGTGCTTCCAGCTGCGAGGAAATCTGTGATGACAGCTGTGATGACATCTCTGACATGCGTGTATCCTGTACTTGCATCATCTGTGACATGGCAGCCAATAACGTGTTCATGTCCATAACTGTTGATGACGAAGGAGCCTTTTGCTGTTCTTCAACCTTCCCGGATGTCTGTTGCACATCCTTCGACGAACATGCAGCCTCATCCTTCTGTTCGTCCATTGCGGATGTATCGTCGGGTTTACCTTGGAAGTCGTATTTGTCCACGTCGATGCCTTCAGCTTCCATAGCCTCTCGCAACCGGGATAACAATTCCACTTTTCTTCCGGAGGTGGCCAAATTACGCTTTTCCAACTCCTGTTTCAGCTCCTCAATCTTTAAGTCCTGAATTTTCGCCATTTTCAGTAGTTTATCCTTCGGGATTTATTTAACAATCCCACTTCTGACACCAATTGTTACGATTATCCTCGAAACCTTGAGGGATTTCCCAAATATACTCG
>NW_023469919.1:0-5141 GCF_013731165.1 Rhagoletis pomonella | reverse complement strand
GACTGCGTGTAGACATTGCGGAGAAGAGGGCCATTTTGCGAGAGAGTGCAGAGCTGCACGGAGAGAGTTTTGTTGGACCTGTGGTCGATGCAATGTCCCGACTCGAGAGTGCTGCCGTAGTGCATCGGGAAACGGGTCGAGGTCCCATTTGCTGCGAGGAGTGGGGCGTCAGGTAGAACAGAATCGCCCAAACTAAAGAGTGTCCTAAGGCAGTCGGATGGCCGAATTATGGCGGCGATTAGAGTAAACGAGGTCGACGTAGTAGCTGCAGTTGATACAGGCGCAACAAGAAGTTTCTTGAGCGAGGCCATGTTTAAGAAACTGGATGTGGGAGAGGTTAGGAAGGTGAACAGGCGTGTGGTAATGGGAGATGGGAGATCCAGAACGGTGCTGAAGGCTATAACGGCGCAAGTGGAGCTGGCGAATCAGGCGCATGAAAGCGATCTTTTGGTACTGCCTGGTTTGATGGATGACGTGGTGCTTGGAACCGATTATCTGGCAAAAGCGGGGGTCCGATTATGTTGCGGAGACTTAGACGTGACACTCCGAGAAGAGAGCTGCGCACAAGGAGTAGAAACGTTCACGGCAATACGCGAGGGAGGTGCAGAAAGGTCAGGTAAATGCGATGAACCCAAATCAAACCCCACATCTACAGAAGCCACGACAACCGACGAAGCGAGGGAGTTCTTAATGTCAGAGTTACGCAAATTTGAGAATATGTCTGGAGTTTCAAATATTGCCACTACCGGATCGTCATGAAGGATGACCGGCCGATCAAGCAGAGGTATTGCCCGAAGAACCCGAAGATGCAGGAAATCATCAACGCGGAAATCGACGACCTTATCGAGAAAGGGTGTATTGAACCCTCACACAGCCCGCACAGCGCCTCAATAGTGTTGGCGAAGAAGAAGACCGGCAAATGGAGACTCTGCGTCGACTACCGACAGCTAAACGAGCGTTCAGTGCCCGACGCGTACCCCCTACCGAAGATCCAACATATCCTTGATCGACTACGAAGCGCGCGTTACATTAGCAGCCTAGACCTGAAAAACGGTTGCTGGCAAATCCCAATGGAAGAGCAGAGCAAGCAGTACACTGCTTTTACAGTGCCAGGGCATGGCCTTTTTCAATGGCGAGTAATGCCGTTTGGGCTCCACTCCGCCCCCGCGACATTCCAACGTGCGTTAGACCAAGTTATCGGTCCAGAGCTAGAGCCGTATGCGTTTGCCTACCTGGATGACATTATTGTCATCAGTGCAACCCTGCAAGAGCACGTCCAACATCTTTCGGAGGTCTTCCGACGGCTTAGGCAGGCGAATCTTAGGATCAACCCAGAAAAATGCGAGTTTTTCAAGAAGCAGTTGAAGTATCTGGGTCACGTCGTCAGCGAGTAGGGCATTCACACCGATCCTGAGAAGGTCGCGGCTATCAAAGAGCTGACACCACCGACAAATATAAGGGAGTTACGCAGGTTCCTAGGGATAGCTTCATGGTACCGAAGATTTGTCCCCGACTTTTCCAAAGTGGCGCATGCGCTGACGTCCATGCTAAAGAAGGGCCACAAGTGGAAATGGAACGACGAGCAACAGACAGCGTTCGAGGCGCTGAAGAACGCGCTAACCGAGGCACCAGTGTTGGCTTGCCCCGACTTTACGCAGAAGTTCACTCTGCAAACAGACGCGAGCGACTACGGGATGGGAGCTGTTCTCACCCAAGAGATTGAAAGAAAAGAACGCGTAATCGCATATGCGAGTCGACGGCTCAACAAGGCCGAACTTAATTATTCACCAACGGAGAAAGAGTGCCTGGCCATAGTGTGGGCGATCAGAAAAATGAGACCCTACCTAGAAGGATATACGTTTACCGTCATCACCGACCACTTAGCGCTAAAATGGCTGAGTAAGATAGAGAGTCCATCCGGTCGGATTGCAAGGTGGGCGCTGGAACTGCAGCAGTACTCCTTCGATGTGCAGTATCGCAAAGGTAAGCTGAATGTGGTAGCAGACGCGCTGTCAAGACAGCCCCTGGAAACATTGCTTGGTTCGATGACGGCGGGAGGAGTAGCGGTAGAGTGCAAGTGGCTGAAAGACAAGATGGCGGAGGTGGAGAGGTCCCCACAGAAGTTTCCTGACTTTGTCATCGAAAATGGTGAGCTGTACCGGCGATTATCAGGCCAAATCGACGGTGAAGACGTGTTGCCATGGAAATTATGTGTACCGACAGAGCAAAGGCAGAGGGTGTTAAGGGAAATTCACGATGTTCCCAGTGCAGACCATATGGGGATCAGAAAAACGATAGCGCGGGCGACAGCGCGATATTATTGGCCGGGCATGTTCCGCGACGTGAGGAAGTATGTGCGACAATGTCAGACCTGCCAGCTTTACAAACCAAGCCAGCAGCAACCAGCCGGAAAGATGCTGACGCAGCTAGCGGAAGAACCCTGGGCGACGGTGTGTGCTGATTTCGTAGGACCTCTTCCGCGATCCAAGCATGGAAACACTATGGCGCTGGTAATACTAGATCGTTTCTCAAGATGGATCGAGACTGTACCAATGTGGAAGGCAACAGCGGAGGGAGTAATTCGAGCAGTGAGAGAGCGGATTATCGGCAAATTCGGCATTCCAAAAATCTTGATCACGGATAATGGAACGCAGTTTACCAGCTCGAAATTTAAGCAATTCCTGGAGGAGATGGGAATAAGGCACCAATTCACTGCTCCGTACACACCGCAGCAAAATCCGACGGAAAGAGCTAACCGTAACATCAAGCGACTACTGGCGCAGTTCACAGGCAAAGACCAGAAGAGCTGGGATGATCTGTTGCCAGAAATGACTTTGGCCCTCAACCCTAGCGTGTGCGACGCAACGGGTTACAGCCCGGCGTTCGTCGTCCAAGGGCGAGAACCAAGGTTACCGAACGCATTGTATGACGAGAATACGTTAGGAACCGGCGAAGATGCCACAACACCGCAAGTAAAAGCGGTGAGAATGAAAGAGGTGTTTGAGTTAGTGCGACGAAACCAACAAAAGGCAACGACAGAGCAAGCGAGACACTACAATCTGCGAAGACGATCGTGGCAACCGGTCGTGGGAGACAGGGTTTTGGTGAAAGAACACTTCTTGTCTAAAGCCGTGGACAATTTCGCGGCTAAGCTTGCACCGAAATACGGCGGACCACATCGCGTACTAAATTGTATTTCGCCTGTGATCGTCGAACTCGACAAGGTGCACAAAGGGAAAAGAAGAACAGCGCACGTGAGTGATCTCAAACCATTTTATGAGAGCAACGCCTCAGGTGAAAATTCCCCCGTGGCATCGTCTGAGCCTAATTCGGCGCACAGCGGCGAATAGGTAAATTTCAGCAGAGACTGAAGTGTGTGAACTCGGCAATTGCCAGCAGGGGAGCAACTGCCATGACAGCGGAGACCCTGAAAGATGAGAAGCTAGCCGAAGAATCCTAAATCTGATGAAGAAGAAGAATAATAATAATTATAAGAAGAAGAAGAAGAAGAAGAAGAAGAAGAAGAAGAAAAAATAAAGGTTCCTAGGGAAAACAATGAAAGTGGAGATGGCGCGAAGCACAAAAGAAAATTATAAAAAAAACAAAAATAATAATAATTATCATTATAATATTAAAATTAATAATAACAACAGCAATAGTAATATATTTATAAAATATTGATAATAATTATAATTATAAATATTAATAATAGCTAAAACATTTATAATAACAAAATAATACTAATTCTACTAATAATAATAATCGTAATAAGAAGAGGAGTAATACCGCAATGGCAACCCGAAATCTACTCCAGTTCACATCAACGCTACAAAACTCCCTTTTGGATAGTCAGCAACCCCGACACCAAACTACAGCTGTGCGAGGATGACAAATAAACAAATAAAAACAAAATATGCAATGTGAAAGTGAAACGGCAGCAAAATTACCGAAATTTTGCTGGAAAAGTGCCGGAAAACTAGGAAAATACGGTTGGTCGCGCAATGGCCACTGTCGGCAATAAAAAGGATGTGCCGCGGGCGCCAAGGCACAAGTTCGCGAAAATATGGAGCAACAGCAGCAGCAACAGGCAAATTTTGTAGCCGAGCAAGTGGAGGGCGGCGTTTTGCGCGTACGCATAAAGCGCCTAACTGAGCACGAAATTCGACGCTACAGTAGAAGTGACAGCAGCGGTGGAGACCGGTCGAGTAATTCGAGCGACAACAACAGCACCGGAGGCGAGCATGACGACGCTGGCCGGCCAAGTAGCCCCAGCGAGGGCGGTAGCAACAGTGGCAGGCAACAACAAGGAATCGGCGTCGAGGACATCGAAAGCCTCGAAAGTACGCAGCCGTTCGTACTGCCCCAAAATAGTGAAGATGCAGAGATGGCTGCCTATTGGGGTGCAGAGTACTTGGCAAACAATACGCCACATTTGACGAGCGAAGAGGAGGAGATGGAGCACGAATCCTCGCACGTAAGCGTACGATCCGACGACAGCGGGCCAAGCGGTGAATGTGATGGCGAAGTAGAACGGGCACCGACACCCATAACCATCTCGTCCGACGAGGAAGAGGAGTATGCCAAAAGCCAGGGCGAATTCTCCATCGCTACGCAAGACGCCAGACACCTCGGTAACGGGTACGTAGAGTATGCGCGCCATATTGACATGCGCATCAGGCTATACGACCCGATGGCATCGGAAGAGCCACATCCACCGCCGCAACAGCTGTGCCTTAGTGAGGGCGCGATCGAGGCGTGTACGTTGGCGAGCGGTGGACGAAGTGATTTTGTGGAGGAGGCGCCGGCGGAAGCGGATTTTAGTGTGGCAGCAGATGCCGACTTAGTGGCGGAAATAGAGCGTTGGCTAGAAGAGGCTGAGCCGAGAGTGCTATCGGAGTGGCAGGTCCATCCGGACGTAGGTGCGTTGCCGGAAGAGTTGGTGGCGGAAATTGAGTCGCACGTAAACCACCAGCAACTGAAGCGGCAGTCATTCAGACGCATCGTGAACGGACAGGCGTACAGAGTGCGAATCACCAAAACTGGCAAGGTGACCGTAAGTCTTGCTGCCGGGAGTAAGGAGGGAGTGTGAGGAGACCGGATCCTGTGGCCCTGGGCCCCACAACAACTTTATATACACATAC
>NW_023469918.1:0-5141 GCF_013731165.1 Rhagoletis pomonella | reverse complement strand
GTTGACCGACATGTACATTCGGCTGCGATTGTGTCCATTTAGCGCGTTGCTGAAGTGAATGCACGTAGTCCCGTTCCCACAAAGACCAGAACTGTTGCTTTAAATAAGCTACCTTCAGCCATCTATTCAAATAACTCATTTTCTTCTCGCTGTTGTCAGAGTTGCTGTACAGTGTTTCTTCTGGCGCTGGCGTCAGCGTTGAACCTATTAAGAAATGAGCTGGCGTTACAGCTTCAGCATCATTAGGGTCGTCTGTCATTGGTGCAATCGGTCGTGAATTGAGGATTGCTTCCACTTCGATGAAAACTGTTTGAAGCTCCTCAAACGTCAGATGTGCGTTCGCAATATTTTTGAGCACAATGGTTTTCGTGGATTTCACGGCAGCCTCCCAAAGGCCGCCAAAGTGTGGTGCCCTTGGGGGTATAAAACAAAATTCGAAGTTTTTATGAGCGCTAAATGATTTTAAATTGTTGATTGTGTTTTCGCTGAGTAGTTGACTTTTCAAATTGGCCAATTTTGAGGCCGCACCAACAAAGTTTGTGGCATTGTCGCAAAAAATTTTTTCAGGAACACCACGTCGA
This sequence comes from Rhagoletis pomonella, assembly GCF_013731165.1. Lineage (NCBI taxonomy): Eukaryota > Metazoa > Arthropoda > Insecta > Diptera > Tephritidae > Rhagoletis > Rhagoletis pomonella. The sequence goes on along the minus strand of NW_023469918.1, from coordinate 4,560 downwards.
GAGAAAAATCTGCGCAGGCAGAGCTCAAACGCATTGGTGGACAATTCGCTCACCAACTCGATATGAATTGCCTTTGAGGCAAAGCACACAAAAATGGCCGCATAGGTTTTATACGGTGGTTTACCTCTAATACGGTATGACGTGAAAAAGGGGCCGCAAAAATCAACTCCAGTAATTTTGAATGGTCGCTCGCCGCGCAGGCGATCTGCCGGAAGGCTGCCCATTATTTGCTGTACTAGGCGTGGCTTGTAATGAAAGCAGTGGACACATTGACGGACGACTTTTCTAATTACCTCTCTTGCGTTAACAACCCACAATCGTAGACGCAAAATTGACAAGAGTACTTTCGGTCCAGCGTGTAAATTTGTTCGGTGCAGGTGCTCAATGTAAAGCCAAGTGAATCTATTGCCTTTAGGGACTAAAGCTGGAAATTTAGCATCGAATGGCAATTCTGAGTTAGCTAACCGACCACCTACTCTCATCACACATACTGTGGTATTGCGTAACTTCATTTCGTGCAAAAACGGAGCAAGGCGTTGCAAGCTGGATTGTAAAGATTTGTTTTCCTTCAATGCGCTCATTTCAATTGAGTATGAAGATCGCTCAATTTGCGCAATGATTTTCCAAAATGTGTCGTTTAACTCCGCTGCAGGTATATGCACGACGTCTGTCGCTAACAACGTGTTGTCTGGTCGAACACCATTGAAACACCGATATACATATGTCAATACGCGAAGTATTCGCATGTACGATGAACAGTCACTTAGAAGAGACTCTACGATTGATTTAGCGCTGTTTGTATTTCTGCTAATTAACACTGTCTTGGCTCGTACCTCAATTGGTGCTGGCAATGGCTCGTGAAGTTGTGGCCATTCATCGTCAGATTTTGCTAGGAAGTCTGGGCCCGTGAACCACATGTTAGTGACCAAGTCTGTTGATCGGCATCCACGTGAGATGATATCTGCCGGGTTCTTTGATGACGGAACGTGTCTCCAAGCAATATTAGCGCTGTGCTCTTGAAGTTCCGACACCCTATTCGCTACAAAGCAATGAAGTTTAGACGCGTGTATTTTCATCCACTGCAGCACAATTTTGGAGTCCGTCCAGAAATGTACAGTATTGATGTAAGAATCTAATTTATATGAGAATTTGCGCCAAGTTCGGCTTAATAGCACAGCAGCACAAAGTTCAAGTTTGGGCAATGAAAGTACGCGAGTTGGTGCTACCTTTGACTTCGCGACGAGTAAGCTGACCTTAACGCCAGTTGCTAATTTGGCGCGGACGTATAGGCAGCATCCATATGCTCTCTCAGAGGCGTCTGCGAAGCCATGTATGTCGCATATGTAATTTTTCGATGTGAAGACATAGCGTGGGACTTCGATCTTCGCTAAGGCTCGCAAGTCTTCCGTTAAAGCCTTCCATGTGGTGCTAGAGTGTTCATCAATCGGCGTGTCCCAATTGAGTCCTTTTAGAATCAGATCTTGCATAAAGATCTTACATCGAATTATAATAGGGCTGATTAAGCCTAGAATATCGAAAATTCGGGCAACAACAGAAAGTATTGAGCGTCTTGTACACGGTTCATTGATTTCAACGTGGTAGCTGAATACAAAATTATCACGATTCGGTTGCCATGCGATACCTAATGCCTTTGTAACCTCATGGTCACCCAATTCAATAAACACTTCGTTTTCGGATGCGGGAGTAATCTCTCTACAATTGCTGCTAAATTTGGTGAGCTGCAGTCCGGCCTTCCGCAGCAATTTAACTAGTTCATTCTTTTTGTATTGCAATTGTTCTATTTGTTCAGCTCCCGTCAAGAGATCATCCACATAGAGATCATTGCGTAGCGTGTTAGCTCCAATGGGAAATTCGTCTTGATGCAAATCAGCGATATGATGAAGTGCTCTAATTGCAAGGAAGGGTGCAGCCGACATTCCGTACGTCACAGTATTTAACGTGTATGTTTCAATTGGGCTGGTTGGCGCAGATCGCCACAATATTAATTGAAACAGTCTATCTTGCTCGCTGACGACGAATTGGCGATACATCTTGGCTATATCGCCCGTGAGAGCAAACCTATTCAAACGAAACGAAAGCAGCGTTATAATTAAGTCTTGTTGAATGGTTGGCCCCACCATAAGCAATTCGTTTAATGACTGTCCTGATGTTGTTTTCGCAGAGGCGTCAAAGACAACGCGAAGTTTTGTTGTTAAACTCTGCGGTCGCAAAATGCAATGATGAGGTATGTAAAAGTGAGGTTTCATTAAGTTGACATTTTGTGCGAGTGACATATGACCCAGTGAGATATACTCGTTCATGAACTCGGAGTATAGATTCTTGAGTTGTTCATCCCGGCCAAATCTTCTCTCGAGCATTTTGAAACGTTTGCTCGCGTTGTCAAATGAGTTGCCAAGAGCATTTGGCATTGTTTTAAAAGGAAGCCTTACTTGCAGACGGCCGTCCTTCTGCACTCTTACTGTGTTGACGAAATGTTCTTCGCACATTTGTTCTTCGTCAGTAAATTTTGCTGGTTTAGTGATACAGTCTTCAACTTCCCAAAATTTTTTAACAAGTTGTTCAAGACTGCTAGCTTCTTGAACTACATTACACTGCTGCGCCTAACTGATATCAACACTCCCAATACTTCCGCCAACAATCCACCCGTACGCAGAGTTAAGCAAGCAGGGCATATTTGGACCCAGGTTGTATTTACCTTCTCGCATTGCCTCAAAAAATCCCATAGTGTTGATCAAAATATCCACTTTGGTAGATAAATAAAATTGTGGATCAGCAAGAGTTATTCCAGGAGGTAAGCACCATTCTGAGGTGTCAATTGTTTCTTGAGGTTGGTTTGCGCAAATCTTTTTTATTACCGAAAATGTGGAAGACCACTCAAACTCTGAGCAGCGAGACCTTAACGTTGCAAATACGTTATGACTAATCTTTTGGCGTATACCTGCAATACCGCTCACTTCTTGTTGTACGCGACGCTTTTCAAGCTGCAACAGTTTTGCTGTTTCCTCTGTAATGAAACTAATTTCAGAACATGAATCTAATAATGCGCGAACTAAGTGTAGTTGACCAAATTTGTCTCTAATTGGGACTATTGCAGTTGGGATTATGCCCTTTTTAATAGTGCGTGACACCAACAAGGCGCTTGATTGGGGCATAGCATTATTCGAGTCTTGGACCTTTGATGGAGCGGTAGAAACGGGCATTCGTAAATTGGCACCTTGCGTAAAATTGTGTAGAAGTGTGTGATGAACTGATTGACAAATTTTGCATCTAGATTTTGATTGGCATTCTTTCATGCAGTGCGTCTTTCGTAGACAGTTGAAGCATATGCCAGCCTTGCGTACATAATCGATTCGTTGCTGCAAGGATAACTCCTTGAATTTATTGCAGCTGCTGATATAGTGCGATGGTGAGTTGCAATACACACAGTTCGCATTAGTGGGCACAAACGTCTTTGAAGTTGATGCCTGTTTAACCTTGGGCTTTGCACCACGCTGATCTGACTGATGATCGCCTTGGCTCTCAAGATATTGACATCGACGGTTTAGAGTGTTGCAACAATCCTCCCATGAGGACAGTTTATCGAAACCTTGCTGCTCGTTGTACTTCGCTTTGGTTTGGGCGTCGACCTTCGAAAGCAGTATGTGTATCATTATGTTGTTCATGATTTCTTCGGCCGACCCTATGGAAAGAAGAGATCCACGTATAGCGGATGCATTATCGACGAGTTTCTGTAGCGTCGTCGCCTCGGGTTGTGTCATCGTTGGTAACGCAAAAAGACTTGAAATGCAATCTAAAAAGATGAGTACGTCGTTGTCGTATCGAGCGTCCAATCGTTCCAACGCCTTGGAGTAGTTATCTTCAGTTATCTGAAAGGACTGCACAACTTCTAGTGCGGGTCCAGACAAACAGTTCAATAAATAATTGAATTTATCTATTGTCGCAATGTATGGGTCATTGTGTATTAAGTTTGCAAACGTGCTTTTGAACCTTTTGAAGGTTGCATACTTGCCGTCAAAGCTTGGCAGCTTCAACTTAGGCAAACGGTTATGGTGTGCAGCTCCAGCAGTCATAGTAGTATTTATAAAGGAGCTTTCTGCCATGGATGGTGCACTAGGACGACGCTTTGCTTGTAATAAAGCCATGATTTTCACCTTTGCGGCGATAAACAATTCTTCTTGTGATGCTCGTGCAGTGTCGGTGCTTTGCAAATTCTCAATCTGCGTTTGAATTTGGCATAATTGACGATAGTGCGAATCTAAAATTTGAAGTCTGCATTCGAGTACTCTTGCGTCCTCCTTGTCACCATCAGAATTTACCTTGTCGTGGAGATTAGTTATATGGCGCTCGAATACATTTCGTTGCGTTCTGAGTAGAACTAGTTTTGCTTCTACTTTTGAGTGATCGTTGCCTGCACTGGCATGCGTAACCTCATCTTCCTCGCCCATATTTAATAAATGTTCAACAAACGAAATTACTAACTCTGTTAATTCGGTCCAGTTAAGCGACAACGGTGCGTAACGCAAGGCAAGACAAGAGAAG
>NW_023469917.1:0-5141 GCF_013731165.1 Rhagoletis pomonella | reverse complement strand
TTGTCTGAGACAATTGACTCTGGCACACCGAAAACATGAAATATGTCTTCTTCCAGGTACTTGCAAATAACATCGGCTGTAAACTTTTTAACGGACTTTAGGAAAACGAATTTAGAAAAGTGATCTAAGACCACAAAAATACCTATATTACCCAAACACGAGCGTGGATAGGGGCCTAAAAAGTCGACATACAGCTTTTGGAAAACTCGGTGCGAATCGGCAGTTTGACCCATCGGTGGTCGCAGTACATAGTTGGGCTGTTTTTTACATTTGCATGTTTCGCAAGCGTTTATGTACGCTTTAACATCGTTAACAAGTCCTGGCCAATAATAATACCGCCGTATTCTCTCTAGCGTTTTGTTGATTCCACAATGGGCAGACAATTGAGCATCATGTGCTTTGTATAAAATATTGTGAATTAGACCTTTCGGTATCCAAAGTTTCCATACCATGTCGTCGTGCAATTGTTCGCCAGTTGAATGCTCTGTCCGCCTGTACACAAGTCTATCAACCACTTTTAAATGTGGTAGTTTTTCACTATTTTCGAGTACTTTTTCTATCAGTTCGTTGTACTCATCTGCTTGAAAGTGTGGTGAGCTTAAGTCAACGAAAACCCCAGCATCTAAAGCGGACAAATCATCAGTATTAACTCTAGACAAGGTATCTGGTACTACATTTTGACTGCCCCGTCTGTGCTCAATTTTAAACGAAAACCCTTGGAGCTTGAGAGCCCAACGCGCTAGTCGCGTACTCAAATCCGTCTGAGACATAAGCCATTTTAAGGATGCATGATCCGTTATAATTGTAAACTCATGTCCTTCAATGTAAGGACGAAACTTTTTCACACTAAGCATCGCTTCCAGACACTCTTGCTCCGTTACTGAGTATTTTCTTTGTGCGTTGTTCAATTTCTTGGACATGAATGCGACAGGATATTCTTCGCCGTCCACATTCTTTTGAACAAGTACACTTCCCACTCCTGTCGAGCTTGCGTCGCAGTGAATATAAAATGGTTTGTTGAAATCAGGACTATGAAGCACGGGAGCGGTAGTCAGTATAGATTTTAATTGATCAAATGCCTTTTGAGCATCATCAGACCAAGCAAATTTTCTATTGGTTTTTAGCAAATCGGTAAGCGGAGTTGTGACCGATGCATAGCTCTTAATAAATTTGCGATACCACCCAGCCATACCTAAAAATCGTCTCACTTGTTTAACGGACCTGGGTGTCGGAAAATCGGTAATGACAGCTACCTTTTCCGGGTCGGTTCTAATAACGCCCTTCCCTACAATGTGGCCTAAATAACGGACTTCGCTAAGACAAAAGTGGCTTTTTTCAATGTTAATAGTTAACCCTGCTTCTCTGATATGACGAGCAACTGTGCGAAGTGCTACCATGTGTTTTTCAAAGCTTTCTGAAATAATAAGAAGGTCATCCAGATACACGAATATCTCGCTGCGCAGCTGGTATGGTATAACTTTATCCATCAACCGTGACATGGTTTGAGGCGCATTGCAAAGGCCAAATGGCATGACTTTGTAGTGGTATAAAGGTCTACCAGGAACTGTAAAGGCCGTTTTATCCCTCGATTTTGGATCCAAGGGGATTTGCCAAAAGGCGTCTTTTAAATCCAAACTCGTTATAAACTCAGCCTTAGGCAACCTGCTCAAAATACCGTCAATGTTTGGCAACGGATACGCATCTTTTACGGTGACGCTATTCACCTTCCTGCTATCTAGGCACAATCGAACTTTACCTGGCTTACGTACTAGTACAATAGGTGATGACCATGCGCTATCCGATTCTTCTATAATGTCCAACTCAATCATCCTATCTAACTCGGCGTAAATTCGTTTTTCCATGGCAGGCGATATTGGAAAATGCCGCTGTTTGATGGGTTTAGCATCACCAACATCTATAATATGCGATATAACATGCGTTTTCCCAAGTCCAATTTTAGCAAAAGAAGGGAATGATTGCATGACCTTTTCCAATTCATGTTTCTGATTTTCGGTCAAAACGCGTTTGACTGTTAGCTCTTCGTTGGGAACCTGGTTTATTTCGCTTAAATGAATCGGTAAAAGGTCAAATAAATTCCAAAAATCTATTCCCAAGTACAAATTTTGTGACAAGCTGGGAATAATGAAAATTTTTATTAGTTTTGACACGCCTCGAAACATAATTTGGGCTTCTAGGCAACCTAGAACTTTTTGTGATTTGCCGTCAGCGGTTTTAACAAAGGAAGTAAAATTTTGATTTGGAATATTCTGTTCTAAAATTTCTGTTGCAAGTTTGGCGCCTACACAACTGACAGAAGCGCCAGTGTCTAGCAAACCGGAAACCGTTTTGCCAAATATCTGCACTTCCGCATACGGTCGAATGTCACTTGTCTTATCAAAAATTGAGCTTAAAAGTAATTTTCTGTTATTTCGAACATTTTTCCAAAAACTTGATATTCGATTACTGGATCGACTTTTTGATTTAGCCTTGGCACCATTCTGTGGAAAATCATTGAAAATGCTTTTACGTGCAAGGTTAAATTCCTTTACACGGATATGAAAAGGCTTGTTTGGATTAGGTAAACAACATATTTCGTCTTCGATCGTTGATGGCTTTGGTTGACCGACAGGACTTAGTCTGTGTTTGTAGCTTGATGCTTCAGTGTTTTCGATGATGTCTGTCTGCGTGCACTTTTCAGCGCACTCGATTGACCGTTTTTTGGATCGTTACAACGACGGCAATTTGGTTTATAAACGTCAGCAGTTCCGCACCCATAGCAGAAAACCCTACGCTCACTCACGCAATCCTGATACCGATGCCCATTTCTTTTACAGTTCCAGCAAACTAAGGCTACCTCTGCAATATCTTCATACTCGCTTATATCATCATCGGTTGCGTTGTCAAAATTGGCTTGGACTTCGGACACGCGCTTGCGAGTTGGCAATGGCTTGCTATAGCTTTGCCGAGTTTGAATGTCTTGTAGGAAAAATTCTCGTTTTCGACAGATATCACGTAAATGGGCAATAGAATAAACCTGAATATTTAAAATCTCGTATTGTATTTCAGGTAAAAGATTTCTTCTAATAACTTCCACAAGAGTGTTTTCCGGAAGGGGTTGATTTAACCGAGTCATAAAACGAATCAAAACTTTCATTTGCTTTTTGTTTTCTGTCCCGTATCTTCTCTCGATAGTCTACATCTGTCCTGGTGTCCTTGTATTGTCGCCTTAAGGCCTCACATAAACTAGGCCAACGTATCTCTGATACCGATTTATGATACCTCCAAAACCAGTCGCTAGCTTTGGAGTCGAAAAGCAAGCTCGCGTGTCTGCATACTATATCAAAACAGCCGCCTAATGTCTGATTAGTCAGAGCTTCAACGCGATATATAAAATTTTCGACTGGCATACCTTCAATCGCACCCGTGAAACGCAACTTCCAGTTAGTAATGATATGCCCTACTTTATCTGGCCTAAACGCATTGCTACTGTTGGGAACCGGGTCTAAAGCTGGAGAAGCAGTATATGGTTCGCGCGCGGACGGTAGTCCTAGTAACTGCTCGAAAGTTTGTTGTTCAGCGCTTGGCAAGGTGTTCATGTTAGGTGGGGGTTGTTGTTGTTGGTGTTGCTGTGGCGGAAACTGTAGGCTTAAGCGCCTAAGCCCTTGTTCTATTTTTGTTTCTATCATGCGAGTAATCGAGTTATCGAGACTTTGCAACATTTCTGCTTGCTGTGCACCAACTGCAGCGGTTACCAAATTGCGAACTTTATCTGCCTGTTCAGGTGTAGTTGTAGTTTGCTGAACATTTTGTATAGGTTTTGTACCGGTCTCAATAGGCTTTGCTTCACCTAATTGTCGAGCCTGGGAACGAGTCTGATAATGGTGTGGTGTGGTTGGTGAAGAGATAGCACTTTTGTGAGAAGCCCCACCTGACACTACTCGAGTGCCACATATTGGACAGTCGGGGTTGTTATTTAAGTGTTTTGATAGACACGTTTTGTGAAAAGCATGATCACATTTGGTCTTAAGCAGGTTTGTGATATTGCTAATAAAATTTTTGCATATACCACACCTCGACCCAGTTGACTCGGGTGCAGTTAAGTCCTCCGTACTATGCTTTACGGACATGTTGCAACGTTACAATGCGAAGCGCAAATAGAAAATCGAGGCTGTATGTAACTGTTTCTAATTTCAGTTAAGACTGCTATGAAAGCAAAAATAAATTAATTAAACAATTTGAAAGATTTTCAAATATCGCAAAAAAAATGTCTTAAAATAGAAAGTAGGTATTCCGAAAAGAAAGCGAAAAACTTAATTAAAAAGTTCAAAAAAAAATCCTGGAATAGGTGATTAAGATTAATGTAATGTTATATAAGTATGAAACATATGTACACAGTAATATGAGATAAAGTTATTTGTTTACGATAAAATGCTAAATGATCCCCGTTTGCCTGATAAAAGTAAGCCGTGGTTACAACCATTCATCCACCTCGACGTCACGGCAAAACAATAAAGCGAAAACCCATCCAACCCCTATGGGTAATGGCGTCGGTTAAAATCATAAAAACTGAAATCTACTATTCCGAACGTATGAAATTCGCCATTGAAAATTATGCAATAATAACACCGATTTGGTATGCATTGGTTAGATTTTATATCTATTCTATACTTCCAAACAAATGCCAAAAGTGAAAAAAATTGCATTGGAAAAAAAATATATATTTTCAAACCGTTGGTATTCGACCGACATTATACGAAATAATGTGGTGTGTTTTCCAATTAATATAAAGACATTAAAGAAAACTACTCCAAATCTCATTTGTTTGCCTTGGTCTGATATTGAAGATCTTCAAAAATCGCAATTCCAATCATCAAACAAACTAGACTGTGAAAAATTTAATACCTAAAGCACTTCGGGTCATATGAGCGACAAAATGTACTGGTTAACAGCCGAACATATCTCAAAACTGTCACTACTCCAGCGAACATAAAATGTAATAAAATTGCAATGGTGAGAAACTATACAGTCGGAAACGGAAAGCTGGAAGTGCTCTAATGGTAACCGAAAATCGAATTAACAATAATAAAATAAAAAAAAAAAAAAAAGGAGTACACAGACCATCAAGAAAAAGAGTTGAAGTG
>NW_023469916.1:0-5142 GCF_013731165.1 Rhagoletis pomonella | reverse complement strand
TCAGCCCCCCCTTCTTCGGCAACACAGAAATAATAATTCTACTAAGTAAAAATTCCGAATTAAAAATCCTCTTTTATTATTCAAAATTCCAGTCTGGTAGCACTAAGTTGTATGTTATTTTGCTATCTTATTCATCGTTTATATAAAAACTTTAACAATAAATTATAAAAGAACTATAGGGTTGCTAGAAAAAAGGGGGGTAGTTTTGAAATCAGGGGGTCCTATTCTACCCCCCCTCATCCCCCCTTTTTCTAGAATTTGCCGTCCGTCTACTAAAATTTTCCCTTTTTGGTTTATGGGTATTATGCAAATTAAAGGCATTTGTTCTCCAAAACACACTTTTGCCATTACTTCATTTTCACTATAACACTTTGTGCCAATACTTTGTCGTCATCTGGGCACACTACTATGCACATAAATAGGTGCCAATACTTTGTTGTCATCTGGGCACACTACTATGTACATACGTAGGTATGCATGTGTTTCTTTCAGCATTGCACTTTTTCACATAACCTATCTCAACACATAAATACGCATATTCAATTTGTGTGTAAAAACTTTAAAAGGGCACGCTCTTAACGCGACCAACTAGCACCACATGGTACATATGTATGTACATATCCCTTTACATAAGGCACATTTACATAATGAATTGAACACTCCACCGGTTCTTCTGCACATACATATGTTTCGCAAAACGTATGTATATTTATTACGCACGTTTTTTCTTGTTAGAAATTAACTTTAATTTACGCATTTTTTTTATTTAAAAGGAACTCTACGCACTTATTTCTTAAAATTCACCGTTTTTTTTGTTTTTATTTATTTCTTTTGTTTGTGTGTACATTCGCACTACTTACATATTACTACTTACTATTTACAATCACCCTTTCACTGCACCTGCTATCAAAATCGATGGGTTAATTATTGTTTCACTCGCGCCGCTTGCTATGTTTTTTTTTCAGTTAACTCGAAATATTTCACCGGCACCGCACAACAGCACTTGTAGTAAAGACGTGGTTGGGAATCGGCCATTGACGGAAGTAGTGTTGTGTTATCAATATCGATGTACTAAACAATTCGATACTATGAAGAGTTCTTTCGATAATAACACTGAGGTTGCACTTGCCATTTTCTGTAGCAGGTCTGCGCAAATTTTGTGCAGATCCGCTTAATAGTGTGTGTGTGCAGTTAGTGCTTGCAGTAATGGAAATTATATGCATTTTTTTTTTTTTTTTCATATAGATGGGGTGGGTAATAATAAATAATACATAATTATTTATTATTATCTATTTCAAAATTCAGTATTACTACGTCAAGTTATAATGCATAGACCCCTTCAATTAAATGTTAATTTGTTTCCGCCACACTTTCCGTGCAACCTATTTATCAGATAAGCAGCTCAAAGTTCCCATGAACCCTGCCGACTCTCACCACCCCAATATAAAGCCAGGTATAAACGTTAGAATGTTTTTCCCATCAATCATTAGAAATGCGTAAATTTGTACCTCGCTATGGCTCGCCACCCGTCAATCTCGTTTCCTTGTAAAGTTCTAATTACGATTGGGAAACTGCTATTTCAGAAAATGACCCGCTTCACGTTGATGCGAAAACAAGCGGAAACTACCCGAGGCTACCCCCTGACTTGTCGACTTTGCGGCTCGAAGCATCGTCTCCGGCTCTGCCCTGTTTTTCGTGCTAAAGGGCCCGAAGAGCGTCTGCGTGAAGTATTGATCCACCGCTACTGCTCCAATTGCTTAGCAGGAACCCACCGCGCAGCACATTGCACTAACGAGGGCAGATGCCGGCAGTGCCAGGAGCAACATCACACGTTGCTTCATATTTCATCACGTGCCGACAAGCCGCGTTTTAGCCGACGACCACCAAGGAATACGGTTGCCGAAGACGACGATAGCGACGCCATATCATTAGAGGCGTCAGAGGCTGGAGCGGAAACTTCAGCTTTCCGCCCAGGCCTGGAAGAGGGGGAAATCCCTGAACCTGAAGCGGAAACCGATGCTTTCCGCTCAGCAAACTCCCCTGGAATGGAAACCTACGCTTTCCATCCAGATGGGTCGAGGGGATTAGGACTCCAGCGTTTTCGCCCAGACTCAGAGCACGAACGAGACCATCAAGAGGGACTGGAAACCGGAGCTTTCCAGCCTTCAAAAAACAAGGGAGGTTTCAAATCCCGACAGCAGCGTTACCGCCCTCGCCGTCGACAAATCAAAAGCGGGCGAGTGGAATCTTCTGCATTCCACCGCCAAGCTCAAAGCGGATTTCGATCCGGAATGGTAACTATGGGGCGATCAGCTGTTATTTCGCTACAAAGCCTGACACCAGTAGCGCCCTCCGCCGTCGTGAAAATAGAAGCAGGAGGCCGACTACATCACATACGGGCACTCATAGACCCATGCGCAGCCACGTCGTTATTAGCCGAAGATCTTGCCCAAGAGCTACGCTTGAACGTGACGTCCATCAATAAGCAACGCGGGTGCTTTATTAAAATGCGTGGAAAATACGGGCAAACAGCGACGGTAACCACTCACGCTATTATTGTGAGAAACTTCAAAAAGATAACCCCGGTCGCGAATATCGACGCTTCGATTGGCGCAGCATATACAAATTTAAGACTGGCCGACCCGCGGTTCCACATTTCTTCGCCAGTCCGAGTAGTTCTTGGGGCCGACGTTTTCCCCAAGATTTTCCTGGGCGCTCTTCCCGCAGGTGCCATGGGCCCACTATTGGCACAAAATACAATCTTCGGGTGGGTGCTCTCCGGTGCTTGCTGAATGATTTTTCCCCCCAACAATTACAATAAATTTTTTATATTCACTTTTTTATTTTTTCGAAAATCTGGATTAATAACATGAATTGAAATAAAAATAAACAAGTGCTTGTGAATTTCAAACCACGTTTATATTGTGACTTTTTTCTTCCTTTACATTTTTTCTAGAATTTAGGTTCGACAAATGCGGAACGTAAATGGATACGTCGCTTCTAGTTTTAAGACACATCTACTAAACGATGAAACTTGGTGGCCTAAATACGTAAACTTCCAGATTGCTTGCCGCAAGGGGGCCGGCATGTTTAGGCCAGCGTCTTAAATACGCCATTTAAGAGCCACCCTAATATTTAACATTTGAACATAAGACAACAGTTAACTGCTTTCTATTGTCGAACGCTAGTTATGTTAAAATTTCCCTCGCTTAAAAAGCCGTTCGAAAGGCTAACGTGATTAAAAAGAAAAAGAACGGATTTTACTTGCTTACCGAATATCCATTTGAGTAGACGTCTTGCAGCCACCAATTTTCATCGCCTCATCCAGCTACATATATATATATAAGGTAACCTGAAATACAATTGTACATATTAATATATTAAGCAATAAAACCATTTAAATTCTATTTGCTCATACAAACTTTCTTGTGTACTTTTTTTCTAATTAAAATACATCGGTGCGAACTTGAAACTGGGCCATTACCAATTTGCGGCACATCCGAAAACTGCGCTCTTACAGGCTAACCTAATATTCACGCACGCCGCCAATTTATTGTCAAAAATTACTCATGCACATGCAACTTGTATGAGATCAACCGAAATTGAACGGCGTGCGTATGAAGCTAACTCAATTTCCAATTTTTGTTCTGCGTGACATTTTGATTTGACGTTTCGCTCAATGAAATCAAATGCAAACGCATGCAAGTCAATTTCGGGTGACGCAAAAAATCAAATTCGTAGGCATACGTACCAAAACGCAAGCCGCGAATATTAGGTTAGCCTGTGAACCATCTTTGCCCGATGAACACCACATATGTTTGTGAATTTAGTTTTGATTAAAACAAAAAAAAAATAATGTATTTTCCTGCAGAAAACGTTCACTTTATTTAATTTTAATTAAAATTACACCCTAAAATACTAGTTAATGACTGAAATATTGTTGTGGAACAGAGAAATAGATTGTTTTGCCAAAAATTACCAAAATTCGAGATAACTAATTTTACTGGATATAGAGAAATAGTTGCCACTTTTCACTTTGCTGGCCGAGATTTCTTAAATTTTAGATTTTAGCATTTTTGTATCGGACTGAAAAAGTTGCGCTTGAAGGTGATGAATTTGCGGGGAGATGTGCTGCGGTTGTTATGAATGAATTTATTTGGCCTTGAGAAATACGCGAATGCGTTTATGAATGAAATATGTAGTTCTTGTTGTACTTGAATATGTGCGTGATTATGTAGTATGCATGCTGAGTTGTACATATGTACCTATGCATGTGCGTAGTATTTGGCAGAAATATGCACATACGTATGTATGTATGTACATACTTATCTATATATGCATGTATGCATGTATGTATTTATGTTATCAATTAATGGAGTATGTATTTACATACATATGCGTGGGAAATGCATTTTCATTTGACTGCAAAACTATTGGGGCATATCGTAGACGAAATAAATACGACTCTGAAGTTAAAGTTTGTCAACCCCAAATAAGAAGAAAGTTATTATATGTAACATAGTATGTGCATGTGTAAGAACGTTATCAATAAATGATTTTCGAGGTTGTTTAGGTATGTATGTACACATAAGTATGTAGGAACGTTATCAGTGCATATGTACGTTATCAATCATATGTAAGTACATACATACATCCGTATGCGCATGCATGAGAAATAAAGTCGACTCTAAACTTACATAGTTGCAGCTTTTTACAGATATTCTATTGAAAATTAAGTCAAAAATCTGTAACTAACTTTAGTGTCGACTTTATTTTGACTATGAATATGCCCCATTAATTACATATATGTAATACGAGTATTGCAGTGGAAAATGATCATGCAACACATTTGCTCAAAATAAATGTTCATAAAACTCAAAAATAACTTTTCAAGAAAACCACTTTGAAGCTAACAAGTGCATTGCATTTGTATGTTTTTTTGTCAATGTGTCCATGTATAAAGTGAATTTGTGATAAAACTAAGGCAGCTAGAAAACTGCGGGGTATTGCATTGAAAATATCTAGCATAGATACGGTGACCATCCGTCCTGGTAATTAATTTATTTTATACGGGACGCTAAATGTTCTGTATTTCTTTGTAGCGTACAAGTAAGATGAGATGGAAATTTACTTCTTATTTTT
>NW_023469915.1:0-5142 GCF_013731165.1 Rhagoletis pomonella | reverse complement strand
CCAGCTTCACTCTCATCAAAATTGCCGACACTTTTTTCTGGACAAATTATTATTCTGAGTGACGATGAAGATGATGTTGTACGCTCAATCAAAGAAGAGTGTAAACAATCTTCCAATATCAAGGATTATGAAGACTCTATAGCCATGAAGGATGTGCAACCTTCTGGACAAAACAATTCAAATGAAGAGCCTCCAAATCAGATTGGCATACATAAAACAAATAATGCCACCCCAGATATACCTAACAACGCTGCCGTTCATGAACCTATATTACCAGAAGTGAAGCGAGAATTCGTACGCTCATGTACGGAGAATGTAGTTGAAATCTTTGGAGGAACTGATGATGTCATTCTTGAGAGTGTCAAAGAAATAAATCCTTTGCTATATTCAAGACTTAATGGTAAGAAAACGAATAAAATGCTTTACGATGGAGATAGTATTGACTTGCTAAGTGATAATGAGGATGACGATCCTAATATTGCGCACAATGTAGAAACGTTCGGTGAACTATTGCCGGCAGCAGAATACAACAAACATTCTGAAAAGGACGATCAAACAAAAAATTTAGCTGTGGAAAATGAGCTAATGCAAAACGCTAGTTTAAAAAAAAGTCCTAATGTTTTTGATAATTCACTTAACAGCTCTAATGACGATGAGCAAAGGAATTGTATCATTGAGCACGCAGATATTCCGGAAGATAATCGTAACCTTGAGCCTTCAACGGTAAATTCTGCAAAAGCTCCAGATGAATTGGCTGAGTTCGTCGATATGGATGATGATATGTTGTTTTCACAAATTTTATTAAACGACATTAAGTCCGAAATGATGGCTGATAATAATGAAGCTGAGTTTGCTGATGAAGACCACCCCTATGATGTGATTAGAAAACGAAGTCAAGAAAACCTAATAGACACCCATATTAAAAAAGAGATAGTTGATAACGAACAGACGAACTCAGCTGCGATTCCTGTAGAACAAAAACTAAAAGGTCCTGAGATAGGAAATGATGTATGGATTACAATAGAAGATGACGATGAATATTATGATGAAGAGTTCGAGCATAAGGTATCTGACTGGAGCTCTAAATTGCTATCACAATCGATGAATATGTCACAGGTATGCAGACTTTCAGACGATGCATTTAATATTAAATTTTTTCATTAAAAAAATTGTGTTAACCAGAAAACTCATTTGAAGTTCATCTAAAAAAGTAGTATCTTTAATAACTGAAATTAAAAACCGGCTATCATAGTACGTAATAGTGCAGATTTCTAACGTATAGCAAAATTAAATCGTATTATATGATAACGATTGACTTCAGTTTCTCACCGCTGAAGTCTGAACTTTAATTGAATTGTTGGTTTTTTAAAACACCTTTTTTTAGGTCTTCGAATTTCAAAATGATAAAGCAGAAAATTTAGATGATAACGACGAAAATGCCGAAGGCAAAGAGGATCAGGGTTTAGATTGTGCCAGCGAAGATATTGATGATTTTTTCAACGAGGCTCTTGTGGATGACGTAATTGCGACATTAGCTCAAAAAACTGGCCAAACTAAAAGCGATTCAAAGTCGCCACCATTAGAGCAGGAAATGTCAAAAGACAGTTGCGAATACGATAGAAGTAAAGAGCTTGTACACCAAAGAGATAAAATTAAATCAATTGAGGACTACAAGGAAGCACCAGTGGAGATAAAGACAACTCGTGAATTAAACGATGAACCTGAAGGTTGTGCTATGCATAACTTTTATAAAATATTCTTTATTAATAGCTAAAAAATTCCATTTTAGATCTAAAAGCGTCCACTAGTAGTAAGCCAACGGTCGCTGATAGCAAAAAAACTGATACTTCTAAAGAAAAGATAAAGGTGAGTA
Organism: Rhagoletis pomonella; assembly: GCF_013731165.1. Lineage (NCBI taxonomy): Eukaryota > Metazoa > Arthropoda > Insecta > Diptera > Tephritidae > Rhagoletis > Rhagoletis pomonella. The sequence goes on along the minus strand of NW_023469915.1, from coordinate 3,269 downwards.
AAAAGGAGGTGATCAAACCAGTAAAACGCTTGCATCACCCACCATCTGTAATCGATGCCCCAAATTTACCTAAGCATAAGGGAAAACACAGAGGAGTTTCTGCAGAATCGCGTTCGATTGCATCATCCACAAAAGAGGTTCGCACAAAAGCCGCAGCCTTCAGTGGTCAACTGAAAGAAGAACGTTATATGGATGAACTAAAAAGGAAGTGGCTTGGGAAGCCAGTAGATGAGAGACGTAGGGAGATCGAGAAAAAACGTCTGATTAGGGAGTCTCGCAAAGAGCGCTTAAAAGAACTTGCTGACAAGCAATCAGCAGACACTTCAAAAGAATTGCTAAAACGCAAACATGCATCTGAGACTGAAGTTGTTGAAAAGAAAAAAGCCAAGGTTAAAATCACTACAATGAATCGAGGTGCTCTTCTAGCTGAGGATATCGAAGCCAGTAAGAAGAATGTTGAACTGTACAGAATACCTAAAATAAAGAGATGTTCATCAGAAACGACAAAGCCACACAAAGAGAGCTCAATAAGTGCTACTGTAACAACGCCTAAATCTAATCGACCCAAAGCTGTGGATGCATTTGCTCAGGAGATGAGCAAATTAGATAAAATTATTTCCCGTCGTATATCTAGTAGTAGTAACAGGAAAACATCGAGATCGTCCTCGACCGAAGAAAACAGAAATGGAAGTCTACCAACAGAAGCGAAGCCTTGTAATGCACCTGCGCGTAAAACTAACAAAATTACATTTGCTTCTATGCAAAAAAATTTTTCCGAAACAAAAAAAAAATCAAGAGTTATTGCAAAGATTTGCTAGTCACCGTTCCTGCCTAACAAATGTGATACGACGCGATGCCGACAAGGAACGACTGAAGAAACGTGTGCGCTTTAATGAGACACCAATTGTATACTACATCGAACGCGTAAGCGGCGCCAATAAGCGAGTTGATCGAAAAGATATATTGCCTAGTCCAACTTGTCAAGATCGTGCGCATATGGTGCGTATGGCGTACGCTATGGTTGATAAGACTGCACAAATAATATCTCAAATATTGGGCTGGAGCAATGAATGGCTCGTAAATCGTAATGCGCAAGTAGACGCTGCAAGTGATATTTTATTGCCGATGCCAAATCAATTTACTACGTTTAATCATTATAAGAGGTACGTAATTTAAGCTACCCACTTTTTGATTTATGTCGGTTTAACGACATAATGCGTTTCTATTTTTTTTTTAGCATAATTATACCGTTAATGAAATTAGAGTTTATGAGTGTACTTGAGCGTGAAAAAAGTCGATGTAAAAGTAAGACGTTTATTGTCTCCGCCGAGCAAGTAACTCCATATTTGGATCGTTTCATAATAATAGGGCGCTGTGCCGGCACAAACAGCTCTGAATCCAAAAGTGAACTCGTAATTTTGGAATGGGGAAAGTTTACAACATTCGCCTATTTGTCTTCAAAGCGATTTGGTATGGACAAAGAAAAAATATTTTAATTTTCTTATTAACAATATTCATACAATTAGGGTTTAATTACACTACCATTGTGTATGAAGTGCTTGCAAAGGATTTGTCTTTAGAAGAGCTGCGTGCCAACTCCAATAATCCAATTAAAGTCCGTCCAATGATAGATGTTGTACGAGTAGAATTTGGCGCCTTTAATGCGGTATACCAATTGGAGCAATCCCCACTGCTCGCGCAGATACTCGACCCAATGCAGTTATGCAAACGCAAACCGTTTACGCAATGCAACATTCAATATAACGGCTGTGATGATTTAAATGCTCGTCAAAAGGAGGTATTGATCCGTACATATAGGCGAGCTATCGAGCCGACGCCAAACATAACATTAATTCAAGGCCCGCCTGGTACGGGTAAATCTTGTGTGATTGCAAATTTGGTACACCAGTTGTTATATGGGAACGAGATTCGCATTCTCGATCAGAAAGTATTAATATGTGCACAAAGCAATGCAGCCGTTGACGTTATAGCTGAAAAATTGTTTAATATGAGTCAAAAAAAAGTTGCCAGATGTGCAGTTTCGATTGATTCGTTTTGGCTTGATGGAACGCATCAGCCCCAAGGTTCGACATGCAACTTTACCAAAGATCATTGAACGTAATCAGATAAGGAAACTTAAAATGGCATGCACAAATCTTCAAATTGATGATAAAATCGACATAAAGGAGTACTTACGGAATGAAATCATTCAAATCGAAGCTGATATCGAACATATGAAACAGAAAAATGTGAAAGGAACGGCGCAAGAAGAAGAGTTGATTGCAAAAGTACGACAAGTCCAATTAATGCGGAATATAGTGAACGGAGTTTTGCGGCCAGAAGATGAGCGTAGTCTGTACAATTGGCACCTGAAAAATGCTAATGTCGTGTGCACGACGTTGTCTAGCTGCGTGAAATTATCACAGTGTGTTTTTCGTTTTAGTATTTATGATTGATCAGATGTATATAAGTAACTTTTTTCAGATATGTGAATTATTTTGATGTTTGTATCATTGATGAGGCAACACAATGTACAGAGCCATGGACTCTAATGCCTTTAAAATTTGGCATTAATACATTGGTGCTAGTGGGTGATACGCAGCAACTTCCCGCAACGGTGCTATCAAAGGTTTGTTTCTTAACTAGAAGAAAGCGATTTGGAAATTCTTCCTATTTTTTGAGCTCTTCTTTTTCATTATGCAAAAATATTTTCCCAGGAAAATTTCTTGCATTGGTTTTATACTCTTGAAAAGAAATCCCTATACATAATTCATTTATTGATAGAAAGCTTCAGATTTCGGTCTTGGAACTTCACTTTTCACACGTATTCAGCGCTGTATAGAATCGGTCAACCTCAAAAATGCAGCAAATGGATTAACCGATGAAGAAAAAATATTCTTATCAGATAGCAATGATATCATTTTTAGCTTGCAAACACAATACCGCATGCATCCTGAAATTTGTAAATGGCCAAATTCGTACTTTTACAAAAACGAACTAATCGACGATCCCAAAACTCATCAGTTCAAAACACCATTGAAGCCATTTTCAGTACTTAATTTGACATATACGCAAGATGAAAACTGTCATCGCGGTCAAATTGCTAACGAGCTAGAGGCTAAGTTTGTGGCACGGCTGGTTAAAACGTTGGACGGTTATATTCCTATGAAATACAACTCATATGGTGTGATAACGCCCTATGCACAGCAGCGAGGGGCCTTAGAAAAGGCGTTGCGGTGAGTTTTTTGTACTCAAATAGCCATCACATT
>NW_023469914.1:0-5143 GCF_013731165.1 Rhagoletis pomonella | reverse complement strand
CCCGGCAACAGCGGAGCAACGGTTGAGCAACGGTGGGAGCGCTAGCAGCACGGCGGGTGATTCTCGGCAACAGCGGAGCAACGGTGGGAGCGCTAGCAGCACGGCGGGTGATTCTCGGCAACAGCGGAGCAACGGTTGAGCAACGGTGGGAGCGCTAGCAGCACGGCGGGTGATTCTCGGCAACAGCGAGGCAACGCTTGGGCAACGGTGAGAGCGCTAGCAGCAGCGGAGCAACGGTTGAGCAACGGTGGGAGCGCTAGCAGCACGGCGGGTGATTCTCGGCAACAGCGGAGCAACGGTTGAGCAATCGGTGACCAGCGGCGGCGGTACGGCGAGTAATTCTCGGCAACGGTGGCGTGGCGGTGAGCGGCGGCGGCGGCCCGACGGGTGATCTTCGGCAACGGATGTCCTCTAATGGCAACGGGTGGCTCGTATTGTTACTCGGCGACTCGGCAACCGATGGAGCGGAGCGACCTAGCGAGGCTGTCAGGCACCGCCGCTCCCATAATTGCACACTACATGAGTAGGGGCTGGAATGGGGGCGGCGGTAGCCGTGGCTCGGCCAACCGGAGACGATTTAGTGCGTCCGAAAACACACCACTAGACGCCAACCGATTGGTCGAGCCGTGCTTGGATTAACCAGCCGGAGACGATTTAGTGCGTCCGAAGGCACACCACTAGACGCCAACCGGCTGGTCAAGCAATGTTTGGGTTGACTAGTCAGAGACGATTTAGTGCGTCCGAGGACACACCACTAGACGCCAACCGACTAGTCAAGCCCAACGCTTACCTAGCGAGGCTGACTCGACTGCTCACTTGTTCAGCTTTTTATACCCGTTGCTGTGTATTTCGTTTGAGAATTCGTCGTGTGCGCTGTCCCGATGGTAGCTGGCGAACGAAGTGGTTGGTATGCTGCTAGCAGTGTTTTGCCTGATGCTGTATGAGTGTGCCGAAGAGTACATATGTCCATTGTCGCGTATGTACGGTGGTATATATATGTGCAGTGGAGTGTGTATGCTTCGTTTGTACGTTGTCGATATGTATCGGAAGGTATGTATATGCGTTGTTATGTGTGTACAGTGGTGTCTGTATGTATGTATAGTGGGATATGTATGTACGGTGGGGTGCGTATGTACTCCAACTGGCTGTGTACTATTGTTTCGTAGTGAATTGCTACGTTACAACCCCCCCCCTACTTTGGCGGACGAAAGGTTGCGGCATTCTAGAGTTTTGGTCCTATGGACCTTCACTACCTTTAGGCAGAGCCTAGGTATAATTTACCACCGCACGGCGTACGGTGGCTCGGCCGGTGTGTGTGCGTCCCGTTTGTAATATTGCTTTATTTAACAAAAGGATCTTACATGGTATGCTATTCCTAAGCTATCTATGTGTATGTTTATGAGTATAAGTGTAGTGGGTATGGATATTAAACATGATTGAACTTATTATTATTATCTCTATATATATGTATATTTCATTTCATTTTTTTTTTTTTTTTTTTTTTATTAACAAAATCATGATTTCTACAGAATGTACAGTTTATCTGGAGGTTGTTGCTTAGTCGCAGAATGTTACGTCGTACCGCAGTCCGCGATATCGTACGCTGGCGCGATCAGGGCCGTGGCGTGACACTAGGACAGTTCGGTTTTTATATTTGACCATCCACCGCGTTCTATTTGTGACTTTTGGCCGTTTCAGTCGGAAATTATCGACGAAGTCTTTTATTTCTTCGTCGAGCAGTGCTAGCGCGTGGTCACGCGCGTCTGGGGGGTTAACTTCTTCGCCGGAGATGCAGCTATTTTCGGCGATGTCCCCATTGTTTGGCGGTCCGCCTGTTTCCGTGCCTACGACGCTGGGTTCGCATTCGGGTGCTCGTGGCCCGGCGGGGCTGGGTGATCGCTCGTTGTTGGCGGGCGCTTCCATGATTGCGCCAAGATGTTCGCCCGGTGCGGCGGCTGCCGCCAGGAGTGGTGGCCCTCGAAAGATCTGGACCCGCTGAATCCTGGCTTTGTTGGGTGGCCAGGGTACGCTCTCGAACGGCGGACGCCATGGTTGGACGCGTTGTGGTTCATCCGGCGGAGCTGGGTGGCGATTTCTGCGACTCATCACTTCGGTGTATCTGACGTGACTGGCGGGGTAATCTGAAATGATAAGATAGAGAACGGGTTTCTGTTGTTATGCGTTGAACGGCTTCAGGTCCTGCAGGTGCGTGCGTTGGTTGTTTGTCGGGCCGCTCGGGGTTTACGAGTGTCACCGTGTTGGAGGAGATGTATTTGGTGATCGTATATGGACCTGAGAATTTCGGCGCGAGCTTCTGAGCATAGTTGTCGGCAGCCGAGGAGAGGGGGTGATCTCGCTTCATTACCTTCTCTCCTACTCTAGGTTTCCACGGCCGTCTGCGTAGGTCGTAGTACCGTTTTTGCTGTTTGGCCGCCGCGGCGAGGTGCCCCTTTATCTCTGCCCATAGCTCGGTGATGGCTGGGGATGCCATGGGATGTTCCTCGGGTACTGCCCCTTCGGTGCGCATCTGCCGTGGCGCCGCTGGATTGCGTCCGAAGTTGATCTCCGCGGCGGATGCTCGCGTTGATTCGTGCTGGGCCGTATTGATGGCAAAGGCGATCTGGGAAAGCTCCTGATCCCAGGTACGATGATCTGTCCTTGAACGTTGTGCTATCATGGTTTTAACTACCCGATTGATTCGTTCGGTCGGGTTTTCATGAGGAGCGTAGGCTGCGGTGAATTTGTGCTCTATGCGGTGCTCGCTGAGAAATTCCGCTAGTGCTTTACCGTTGTCGCTGAGAAAGATGGCTGGGCAGCCAAACCCATTTAGAAAATTTGTCGACCAGGACGAGGAGGCACGTGTTTCCTTGTTTGGAGCGTGGAAGTGGTCCTACGAAGTCGGCCGTGACGATTTCCCATGGTCGCGAGCACTGCATGGTGGCCATTAATCCTGCTGGTCGTCTTTGTTCCACCTTGTACTCGGCGCAGGACAGGCACCTTCGTACGTGCTTGAGTATGTCACGGTACATCCCAGGCCAGTAGTAGTTCTGCTGTGCTCGTTTGAGAGTTTTCTTGACGCCTAGGTGTCCGGCTGCCGCGGCGTCATGCACCTCTTGCAGGATATCTGGTCTGCGACTGGTGGGGATGCAGAGCTCCCATTGAGGCGCACGGGAGAGCTTGTTGCGCGGCGCGATGTGGCGGAACAATCTATTGTCGATGATTTGGTAGTCCGGGTGGCGGCTAGGCTGTTGCTGTACTGTCTTTAGTTTTCTTTCGTACCAATCGCTGGTGCTGATTTCCACGGTGTAGAGTGTGTCTGCTCCATCATCGGTTGTTGTCAGGGGACATCGTGAGAGTGCGTCTGCTACTACGTTCAGCGCTCCCTTTCGATATTCGATGTCAAAATTGTACTGTTGGAGTTCGAGCGCCCATCTCGCCAGTCGTCCGGATGGGCTCTGCAGCGAGTGTAGCCACTTCAATGAGTGATGGTCGGTAATTACCGTGAAGTGGTATCCTTCCAGGTACGGTCTCATCTTGCGGATTCCCCACAGCACGGTGAGGCACTCTTGTTCGGTGGCTGAATAACGCTTCTCCAGGTCGTTCAGGCTTCGGCTGGCATACGCTATGACTCTCTCGTGGTCGGAGTGGCGTTGAAACAGGACCACTCCGAGTCCTTCTCCGCTGGCGTCGGTCTGGAGGAAGAAGGGGCGGTTGAAGTCGGGGCAGCAGAGTACTGGCGCGGTCGTCAGCTTTTGTTTTAATGCCAGGAACGCGTTTGCTTGCGGTGCGTCCCATACCCAAGTCTGGCCTTTCTTCAGTAATTGGTTGAGTGGTGCCGCAACTGTGGAGAAATCGGCGACGAAGCGACGGTACCATGATGCAAGACCGAGGAATCGACGAAGCTCTCGGATATTCTGAGGCGCTGGAATCTCTCGTACGGCAGATATTTTTGCAGGATCAGTTCGTATCCCCTCTGAACTAACAATGTGGCCGAGGTAGTGGAGCCTCTGTTGCACAAAGCTACATTTGTCGAAGTTCACCTGCATCCTCTTCCTTTGGAGTCGCTCGAACACTTCGCGTAGATTGCTCATATGTTCCTCGAAGGTGTCTCCCAGGATGATTATGTCGTCTAGATACGCGAATACTTTCGGCTGTAGCTCGGGGCCGAGGATCGCGTCGAGAGCGCGCTGGAATGTCGCTGGCGCGGAGTGTAACCCGAACGGCATGACTCTCCACTGGAACAGCCCTCTCCCTGGGACGGTGAAGGCGGTGTACGGCCGTGATCCTTTGGCTAGGGGTATCTGCCAGTACCCATTCTTCAAATCAATCGTGGATATGTACTTCGCTTCTCTGAGCTGGCCGAGGATCGCTCCAATCTGGGGCAGCGGGTATGCGTCTTGTTCGCTGGCGGCGTTGAGCTGGCGGTAGTCTATGCACATCCTCCAACTTCCTTGCTTCTTACGAACCAGGACAATCGGCGGGCTGTACGCGCTCTTTGATGGTTCGATCCGCTTAGCTGCCAGTAACTCATCGACTTCAGCATTGATCACCTGTTGCATGGCTGGGTTGCGGGGGTAGTAACGCTGTTTCAGCGGCCGGTTATGCTTAAGGGTGATCACATGCTCAGCGGCGGTGCTTGGTCCGTTAATCCCACTGAAGGTCTGCTGGTGGTGTGCCAGGAATTCGGCCAGCTGCTTATTCTGTTCTCCGTTCAGATGTTCTCTCTCGGTTAATGTGTATAGCTGGGCGGGTGCATCCGTTGTTCGCGGGGTGGGTGCGGGCAGTGGTTGTCCGTCCAGGGTAAGGATGGCCTCTCTGTCCCTAAGGAAATCCATCCCCAGGATCATGCGTTCGGCAAGATTTGGGAGTGCCGAAGCCAGGGTGGTTGTGGCTCGCTTGTTGTACATTATCCTTACTGGATAAGTGTACAAGCTGGAGACGCATGTTTGATCGGCCAGTTGTACATTTCGGTGATTGGGTCGATGCTGGATTTTCCTCTCTTCCAGGTGTTGACGTATGGACTCGTCAATGTAGGTGAGCGTTGCGCCGGTGTCCAATAGTGCCCGTACGCTCATACCTTCTACGCTCACATTGATGTAGTAGCGACCATCTGCTTTTCCTCCTTGTTGGGTGTTAGTGTCTA
>NW_023469913.1:0-5143 GCF_013731165.1 Rhagoletis pomonella | reverse complement strand
TCCTTATTAACAATAGGACAATTATCGGGGAGGCTCAAGAGGCCCACAACAAACACTACCGAGAAAATTATTCCCGGAAGTTTTCTCGTGAAGTATGTAACCGTGACATATATAACCGGCTGTTGATGAGCTCGGACTCGCGTTTAAGCAGTATTTCGGTTCATGACCAAAAAAAAGAAAAAATATCAAATCGTTTTCCCCAGACACAATAAAGCCGCTGTTACCCTCTAAATCCGTTGTCAAAGATGTGACAAAGGAATAGCTTGAGGCCAGCGATGGTTCTGAAAGCGAAAACTAATTAACCAATGATAGTGTACACACATTTTATAAATAAAGGTAGTCAGTATATTTAAATAGTAAATAATTGGCTAATATATATATTTTATTAATATAACCTATCTGTAATACAAATTATTTCAATTTTACATTTGATAAACAATTTTGAGTAGATAGAGGCAATAAAATATTTTTTTCCGCATAAAACTAGAAAATTTACCTATATGCGGTGTTTCCAAGATATTTTAACGCCCTTGAGTCACAAGTATATATGTAAAAGTATATTTTATCAATCATACCGATGATGTCATGTATTAAAAGAATTAAAAATGAAAATGAATAAAAAAATTAAATCAACAAAATGAATGAAATTAATATTTAATTTCTAACCTAACCTACATTTGTATGTGTGTAACTGAATCGCCTTTATATATAAAAATATTATCCTAATTTTCGAGCTTGACTCCCTAATCTGTTATTAGAAAAAGAGATTAGCCATGCAAAATTATAATTAAAAATATCTCAGATTAGACCGATAACTTTTTGGTGTCCAACCCAGTTTTATCGATTATACTTGCGAAGAAGAGGAGGAATGTCAAATGTTAAAGTAAACAAAAATTGACCCTATTAAGGAAAATAGGTTTGTAAAGGTATTTTTAATAAAATATTCAGTTAAAATATATTTAAATGGCCTAATATGTGTTGCAAACAGAAGTGACCGCTACCGTTGCCGTTCGCATATGTATAAACATCAAATTTCATGAGTACCTAGTACTCACGCCTTTTTTTTTGTAAGAGAAATAAAATCACAAACACTTTTTACTGTTATATACGTGGTATAACTATTTAATGTGATATAAATAATATATAAATACTGAAAAAGTATTTGTTATTTATCACTATCTAAACAAATGCAATTTTGAAGTTTTCCCTACTGGGTTGCATGTATCTAAATATCTTGAACTCACTATCGCGTTATAGAAAATATTCGCGTGATAATATTCTTTGCTAGCACGTATATACAAATGTGCAAAATATGTGGAATGTAAAAATGTACGTACGTATGTATGTACAAATACATACGTATGAAGCCTGGCTAAGCTATGCTTTGTCAGAGCAGTGGTGAGCACGGTTGCCACATTTGGTCACTTGTGACCAAACTAACTTTTTGAGTGCTTGGTAACTTGCCAACTTTTTTTTTTATCAATGTTATTGTAGGCTTGGTTGATCTATCATGTGCAAGTGCAAGTGAAAACTCTCGGTTTCTGCTTCACTTCATGCCCAACGTTTCGCTAACTTTCTTAGTTTCCTCAGGGGCGGGAATCTTTATTAAAAACAACAAAACCATTTATACAATTACAAAATATTAGACAAAAACAAACATATTTTATAAAAGACAAAGAACAGTCAACAAGAAAGAAGACACTAATGACACTGCGGCTACTTATTTGCTGTGTTTGCAAAACACAGTCAGTACGATAAGTGTACCTCAAGCAGCTGGTACCGATGATTAGTTTTTAAGACAAGTGTTTATTTATATTTGCCTGTAAGTTTTGTTAGTTCTTTGGTATACATGTACATACATACTATAGACACAATTCTCAACTCCCTACAACAAATGTGATTGTCGTATAAAATATGTTTGTTTTTGTCTAATATTTTGTAACTTTATAAATGTTTTTGTTGTTTTTAATAAAGATTCCCGCCCCTGAGGAAGCTAAGAAAGTTAGCGAAACGTTGGGCATGAAGTGAAGCAGAAACCGAGAGTTTTCACTTGCACTTGCACATGATAGAACAACGAAGCCTACAATAACATTGATAATCTATACCATATTGATCAGCATACAAAAGAAGAAATTATATTTTCGGAAGGCCTCCGATAAATCGTTTTTATACGACATCATACACAAAAAGCAACAAATATGAAGCACTACTACCGGCACATGAAATATAAACACGGAGAAGATACGTGCACAACATTAAAATATCATAGTAAACAAAACCAAAAACTAGCAAAGCAAAGAGCGCAACTAAAATTCCTATTAGAATGTAGAAAGTATGACCTCATACCAAACCACCTGGCAAACACTGTAGTTAAAACAACGATAGCCACAACATCTCAAAAAGTAAAGAAACAAATTGAAACAACAAAGCGTTCGTACCTTAAAAGAATACTCAACATATAGATTACACAAACACACATGAACATAAAATCAACAAGAGATCATATAAATCACGCGGAGCGAAAACTAAAACGCATTCTCAACGAAACTGAATTCAACTCTACAATTTCTCACCAAAATTTCATGAGCCAGAGAATAACGGAGGAACGAGAATCAATACAAACAGCGAAACTGGAAAGGCTAAAATATAAACAATTATAATTTTTAGGAATATGCGTCAACAGTGAGTGGTTCATAAACAAAACAAACATAGATTTTCCAAAGGAGGTAAAATGGTTACTCTCTCTAGGGAGAAAGTTCGCGCTACCTACAACAAAAACTACGCTCGACCCAATCAAGATGATCGCGGAGATGGATCAAATAATACAAGAGGTAGAGGATGAAAGAGACAAAGAAATAGAAAGGAGCAAATTAAGCAATAGAATTATGCAGTTCAAACGAAATATCAAAAACAATACAGCGGAGAAATTTATAGTGGCAGTTTTCAATAAAACGAAAGCATTTTTGCAAAAATACAAGCAAGAAATTGTTGTCACAGATTCGGATAAGTGTAACAAAACCGTCGTAATCTACAAGAAAGACTACAGAGAAAAAATGAACAAGTTGCTGGAAGACAAAAACACGTACAGAAAGCTAAGGAATGACCCAAATAACACACTGCAGAAAAAGAATAACAACATAGTCAATCAACTTTGCAAAAACAAAATCGTCAGTTGGAGAGAAAAACAACTGCTTACTTGCAGCGCGGCCACTGCTCCCCGCCTTTACGGCCTACCTAAAATACATAAACCGAAAATACCTCTACGGCCAATATCGTCATCACCACACGTCCCTTGTTCTAAATTTATTGGCACTATTCTGAGTAGTTTAACTTCAGAAGAATACAATATAAAAAATGCGTACAGATTGAAAGACAGACTGGAAAACATATGCATAAACGAGGAAGAATTGTTAGTGTCGTTTGATGTAGTGTCACTCTTCACCAACATACCAACAAATTTAGCAATACAACTTATTATGAGAAAGTTTGACAAAATTCAGCAGAAAATTCACATAACAAGGAACACCTTCCACAACATTCTGGTATTCTGTTTAAAAGACAACAACTATTTTATATATGACAACCAAATCTACACACAAACATTCGGAATGCCAATGGGTAACCCTTTATCCCCTACAATCGCAGACATAGTCTGGATGACCTGCTGGATAATACTTTAACAGAACTAAAGGAGTTGCATAATATAAACATAAAATTGATAGTGAAGTATGTGGACGATATCTTTGCAATTGTGAGACAAAACGATGTAGAAATAATTCTAAAGACGCTAAACAAATATCATGAAAAGCTACAACTTACAATGGAAATGGAGATAAACCTCAGCATACCCTTTTTAGACGTTCGGATACACAGAGAAAAGGAGAAAATATTACTTAACTGGTACTCCAAACCGATCTCATCGGCACGCATAATAAACTTCCTATCTACTCAACCTCTGAAATACAAAATTAACACAGCGTGAAATCTTATTACGAAAATACTTACCATAAGCCACCAAAGATTTAGAGACGAAAACGTAGGGAAAATACATGAGATACTCAAACGTAACCACTATCCGAAATATATAACCAAAAAAATTAATTGAACATGCGCTCATGAAAATAAGCAAACAACACAATAACACCTCCGCGGATGCAAACACTGAGACAAAACAATTCTACAGTGTCACATGTGTCCCCAAATTGACCGAAAAACTTCCCCAAGCGATAAAGAAAAGCAAGCCAATCATAGCTCTAGCGTACAAGTCAAATTGTACTTTGTCAACGATATTTATTTATTTATTTATTTCACATGTATGTACAGTAAGACATGAAGTCATTTCAGTGTACGTATTTGAAAGTTCAATTACAAAAATTCATTTCCAATTAAATATAAATACTAAACTTAAGATAGCATTAGCAAATATACAGGTAATATTCTTATACTATAGAAGAGGCAAAGAAAAAGAGGTGAAAGATTACTACCTAAACAGATTTGTAACTGCCCTTTTGAAGCATCTACTTGATTTAATACATTTAATTGATAATGGTAAGGAATTCCACAGCCTGATGGCACTAACGAAAAACAATCTGGAAGCTGTTAATGTTTTATATTTGGGGAGAACAAAATTATATGTGCGAGAAGACTGAACAAAGTTTAATTTTTGAAAAAGGTAGCGGGGCTTTTGATATCTAATTATTTTGAAAAGGAATATAATATTTCGACCATAAAGGTAATTTTCCAGACTAAAACCTAGGATACTTTTAGTATAAAACGAAATGTGATCATATTTTCGCTTAAAATATATAAATCTGCGGCATTGTTTAAGGCTAGATTTAATTTATTTTTTTGTTTCGCTATCAAGACTACCATAAACCACTTCAGAGTAAGATATCTTGGGAACGGTAAGGGCCTGTACGAGTTTAAGTTTTGTGTTGGTGGTTAGACAGTAACATGTTTGCCACAGATTTCTTAAGGTGTAATATACCTTCGATATGATATAATTTATGTGGTCTGTGCAGCTTAGATGGGAATTTATTTTAAATCCAAGGCTAGTCACTATCGATTGAAGCTTGATCTCTGTATCGTTCAGCACTATTGGCGACAGACCACTCAGGTTAAAAGAGTCGTGCGCTATTGGTAG
>NW_023469912.1:0-5144 GCF_013731165.1 Rhagoletis pomonella | reverse complement strand
GAGTTGAGTTGAGTTGAGTTGAGTTGAGTTGAGTTGAGTTGAGTTGAATTTCATGTAATTCTTTGTCACTTTGTCCTTATCTCTTTCCCTCTTTCTAGCTCAATAATTTTATTCACCTTTATTTTCATCTATTTTAATTAACTTTGTCATTATCTTTATGTTTATATTTTTCCTTGTCTTTATGTTAGTTTTAGCTTTATTCTTTCCTTCATCCGCATATTTAGCTTTACCTTTATCCTGGTATTAAACGTACATACATTTTGGAGGCATTTGCGTCCCAAAGCATCAACCAACCGCCCAACCGTTTCCGTTACATTCGCCTTATTGAGTCTTTAATTCGGTACTAGTGCATCGCTAAGAAGTTTCACTTCAAAAAGAATATCTGGACAACGTTCTTCGATGTATAAAGTTTAATATGTTTTTGAAAATCCCACGAATTAAGTCGATTTTCCTGCATGATATTTATGTATATATGAAAACATTTCCATTTGTGTATTTGGGTGGTCCAAATGTGCATCTGAAAAAGTAAAGACGGAATTTTAATGCTTTCACCCCCTTGTATTGTTCTATGTCGAAATAAATACACCTTTTTTTTATTTTAAATCAGTAAATATTTAGAGGTCGCTCAAAGTTATTCATGTATTTTATACAAGGGAAAACGGATTTTCGTATATATTGTATAGAATTCTTGAAAATCCATATTTTTATTTATTAAAATTTATTTATTTAAAGATTTTTTCATAGATACTGTATTTTAAAGGTCCGCCGAAAACCCAGAAAATTCAATGGGGGGACCAATAAAAAATCTATAGTACTAAGAAATTGTTAAATAAACAATTTCTTATTTTTACTGAAAGTCTCCAGAAGATAACCAGAGTTTTCCGATCGGAAAATAGTGATTTTCATGTATTCTATACCATTTCTGCGGAAAGTGGTTTTTCCCCATATAAAATGCATGGAATACTTTGAGCGCTTTGAAAGACGTATAAATATTTTTTGATTGCAAAATAAAAAAAATTGGGGAATAGATATAGAACAATCTTAGGGGGTGAAAGCATTGAAATTCTGAATTTACGTTTTTGGACCACCCTATTGTATATACATACGTAAGTACATTTGCAGGTATATTGCTCAACCACATGCGTTGCATTCGATTTGCGTTCATGTGGTAATCCATTTGAATTGTTATTCAGTTGTATGCGTACACATGAATTCAGGGGATACTTAGGCCTATGGAATGCACTTTAATGCCAAAATATGCATATTTCCACACACTAATTAGGCTAATTTGACGGCGGCGTATGAAAATGGAAATGGCAGTGGCAATCATGGCAACCACTTTGCTGCAACATCACACCAATACAAATGTATGTATGTATGTGTGTATGTATGAAATTACATAGAGATACAAATGTATGTTTTAATTTGTATGAACATAATATTTTAATGTTGTTAGTGACTGAAACATGTATGGCGAATATGCAAATGTTCTAATATGCACACACGAAATGGTTATGCATGAATTCAAATGGAAACAGTTAATGGCTGACGTTTCAATACTACTCGTAGCTTCCATTATTTGGTATCACTTTCAATTTGAGCTTACTAAAATTTACATTTCAAAGACTTTGCTGCCTAAAAATATGCTAATACGTATCAAGTTAAATAAAATCCTAAAAAGTTAGATAAAAAGTATTTATTTTATTGAAGTTATGACAATGTCGCTGTTTTGTATGAATATTTAGTTAATAACAACGAAGTTTCATTTAAAATTTTTACCTGACCATTACAAAATGAAATGATTTCGGCCCCTGCCTTGATTTTAACAGAACGAACACCAGCACTTTAGAAGACTCCCACTCTGACACTTAAGGTGTGGGTTAATATAGACCACGAGGACATCACATATAGAGTTACTGCAGCAGGAGTTGCGGTCATGTGGATCAAAGCTTAATGGATGGGTTGATGACGATCTCTTTGTAGATTTAATTACCGTCTCCCAGACCACGGTAATGTTTTCCAGGCAGATACAGATGCCATGAAAGATAGCCAGTGACAAAAGGGACCTGATTAAGCTGCAGTTGCGGTAAGAACGAATACATTTGTTAAGTTGCTTACCGAAACCGGAACATACCAAATGTAAGCATTTCACTACAAAAGCAATGTAGCGCGAATAAAAATCTCGCTTACCGAAACTGCAGCCTAATGCCTGGGTTATAGTG
Source organism: Rhagoletis pomonella (assembly GCF_013731165.1). Taxonomy (NCBI): domain Eukaryota; kingdom Metazoa; phylum Arthropoda; class Insecta; order Diptera; family Tephritidae; genus Rhagoletis; species Rhagoletis pomonella. The sequence goes on along the minus strand of NW_023469912.1, from coordinate 2,922 downwards.
GAAGTAACGGACGGTAGTGAAATGAATGCAAATGATTATAATGTACGTAAAGGTAACGTAAAATGGCGGAATCTAAAATCGATAGATCCTTGCGAATTCGCCGCGATTTTTTACGATTCGCCCCATGCTTTATAACCAAGGCATTAGACACGTTTACGGTACGTTGAAAGCTAGTAACCGCCTGACTTCTTCTTCGTTTCAACTAATTACTTTCTAGTTCGATTAATGTAAATCGGTACCAGGCCACTTTACTAGGATTGGTTGGTTTCGCTTGGAAGTGAACGGTGGAAGTATATTTTTGCCTACATTTGGCGTAATCTAGGATAGGTGTGCTATATATCAACTCAGTGCAGGCTAGGTGAAAATCAGAGCATGTGCAATCGTAAGGTCTTTCTATCCAAAGGCGAATCTAATGTGCGTGTCAAGCCTTGGATCACGACCACTCCAGATATATGTATTCGGTTTAAAGGTCTTACGAAGTCCGCAGCATCTGTTCACTGCGATTTGTACTCGTACGCTTTAAAATGAATCCGCAATACTTTTGGGCTTGGCACGCTCCACGTAAATCAAAATGCAAATATTTTATTTTAACTATCGCCACGGCATATTTTGAAAGGTCTACGATGTGGAGGTATGCGCTTGAATATAGAAACGCAAGGATGACATCAATTTCATTCAAGAAATGCAATGGACGGGATCGTTCAAGAAGCACGTAGGACCTTGGGTTGGTGGGAGAGAGACTACGTTGGCGAATACTATCGTTCATCCCGGTAGACGAGTTTTTCACCCCAGCCGAAACAAAACGAGGTTATTTTACATCTGGCTAACCTATGCCCTCCATCACAGCTGAACGATGCGAGCAAATATCTCTCCTATGATTTTCTTGGCAGAGCAGGCAAGTTACACCGACATAAAATGCAGACTCCACAACCTACGTCTAATAAAGTAATGAAGCTGATCGACTTCATTTGACGGTGAAACATGGTATCTGCTGGTAACTGATTAAATTTAGTTAACTTTAAAAAGGTGGCAAACCCTCTTTAAAAATATTTTTGAAAGAAAGCTTTCCTACACCACTTGCGATTGTTGTCCACATTGTAATACTTTAGTAATGGTAAACAGGTGGCAACCCTTTTCTTTTACCGCATTCGTTTCATAATCAAGTTTCTTTTAATCTTGTTCGTTTGGCATCCTTTTGAACATTTAAATTTAACTTTTTAATCAGGTGGCAACCCTTTTCTAAAAATATGCTTTATGTTATCCCTGGATATAAGTTATCTTTATACCAAATTTTATCCAAAGAAAGAGTAACAAACATACACACTCACTCACACACTTTAACATTTATAGCATATTTAGTAGGATTTCATTTAACTTGTCAACAAAATTGATTTGAAATTGCTATGCTGATAGCAGTCCTCTTCAAAAATATGTGCGAAATAGGTTCAGCTTTCCTTAGACCTCTCTCGCTTGATAGCCATTAAAAAATATTTTATTTAACTTGTTACATAAATGGATTTTGGGTTTCCAAACGGGTGGCAGCCTTCCAGAAAAAAAAATTATCAACAAAAAGCTTTTTAAACCGATTAAAATATTTCGTTTAAATTGTAAATTAAACTGATTTTAACTAATTCAAAAAATGGCAACGCCTTCAAAAATATTCTCAAATTAAAGCTTTCTTAAACCTGCATCAAAATATTTCACTTAACTTGTAAACTAAATTGATTTTTAACTACTAAACTGGTAGCAACCTTCGTCAAAAGTATTTTGTAAATAGATGCAACTCTCCTTAAGCTTCTCTTGCTCGTACTGAAATATATAATTTAACTTGTTACTTAAATCGATTTGGATTTCTAAACATGTGGCAGTACTCTTTAAAAATATTTCTGAAATAAAGATTTCTTAAACCTCTCTTGTTCGACACCCATATTCAAATATTTCGTTAAACTTGTAACTTAAATTAATTTTGACTTTTTGAATAGGTGGCAACCCCCTCAGATAAATGCTTTAAAATAAATCGTATTAAACCCCTTTCGTTTGCCAGCCACACTTTTGTGATATTTAATTTATTTTATTTGTAAATTTTAACTAATTTTTTACAGGTGGCAACACCATTAAAAAATATTTTTGAATCGAATAGCATTGGAACCCGTTTCGTTTGTCATCCATATTGTTGTAATAATTTATTTAACTTATTAAGCGATTTGAAATTTTTAAAGAGATTGCATGTCAATCGAAGTTATAACCTGCCTCATAGAAATCCGTTAGCTTGAATACTCGCATTAGTAGAATTCATAGCGCCAGAAAAATTTTGCAGATTATTTTTGATTTATTATAAAGGGCACTTCTAGCTACCCATCGATATGCTTTTTATCGACTGAAGCTCAAGTTGATATAATCAATGCTTGTGAGATCTAGATTGACTCTCTCTCTCTCTCTCGTCGTACAAAAGCCCCACTCTATAAGTCTTTCAACATGCCCGTGCTGGACAGTAACACAGACAAGCTCAACATCCGAGGAGGCAGCCCTTGGGGTATTCTAGAAAAAGACTGTGTACAATATTTATGGGCCTTTACGCGTCGGCAATAGCGAATACCGCAGGCTATGGAATAAATTTGAGCTTTACAACGATACAAATAGACTTAGTGCAGTAAATTTGGCTTAGCCATACCACTACCTAAATATACTCTTTTATGAATCGCTTTGAAATTTCTTGTGGTGATCTTCCTTGCACACAGATAAGCAATTAAAATATTTAGGGCTACACCATTAAAACTTAATAAACGACACCTTATTAGCGCATTCATATTAAAATATAATTTTTGCAACTGCACACCAAATACAAATTTTCTGCTTACTTTCGCTGAATCAGCTGTGTGTGGCCACCGTAGAAAACCGCAAAAGCAAAAACTAGCAGAAAAA
>NW_023469911.1:0-5145 GCF_013731165.1 Rhagoletis pomonella | reverse complement strand
CAAAGTTATAATACCCTTGTGCACAAGTGCGCTCGGGTATAAAAATTCGCTTGTTTAGTACCTTTGAGCAAAAATGTTAAAATAATGCATATATAAATAAATAAAAGCATATCTCATGTATGCATTTAAATATGGCATCAAGTCATGAACGCGAGCAAGCTACAAACGACAACAACAACAACAACACAAAGACAATACCCAATGCAGTAACAATGGGGAAAAAGAACAGCAGCAAACAAGCAGCGGCGGCTGAAGCGGCGGTATTTTTGTCCAAAGCAAGCAACGACGAAAGGACATGTTTTGGTGGCCGCTAGTGGGGGCATCAGCGGCGACGACGGTAGTGCAGTCAGCTCGCATGTGCAGCCGGAAAAAAGTAGCGAAAAGGTGATTTATTTGAACATGGTTATCAACTTAACAATAACAGGAGCAGCAGCCGCGGCAGCAAAAAAATACCAAGGAAGCAACTATGTTGCGCAACAGCAAAGCACTAGTAGAGTCACAGAAGAAAAATGAACCGAAAAAAGCAACACCGAGCAGCTCAAACATTGTGTAGCTAAAACAATGCACCCTAATGGCCGCGGCTGAGCATCAAAAAGACAAAAGGATGCTGTGGCTGACGATCAGCGTATGGAGTATGACGGCGCGACTGCGTAGGAAGGCCTGAGTAGTGCCTTGAGGGTGCAATGCGCAGACGCGGCAGAGACAAAAGTAAAAGAAAAGCAGTTAAAAAAACCACACAGATAATAAACTGCATGCATGCAAAGAAAACAAAGGGAAGAGGTAGGCAAAAGGCGCATAAATAGTTAAAGTTAAAAAACGAAGTCAATGCAAGCAGCCAAGCAAAAGCAAACAAACAAACCAATAAAGACACATGTTGCGCCTGCGCATGCGCACAGCGCTCCACTGCACTTTTTGTTTTTTGCCTATCAACGCTTGGACTCGCGGATTGGCAGAGCGTTATTACTTACATATCAAATCAATGCGCGCTGCTCAGATTTTTGTAAATTGATATATTTTTTTTTTTAATTTTTTTCCGACCTTATTCATTTATACACCAACGTCCATGTCGCTTGGTTTGCTTGCGGCGATCGCGAAATAATTGAATCGCATTGAATTTTGGAAAAGCGATTTGTGTATACACATTTTTTTTCCGCGCGGGAACTACTTACATATGCGCTGCGCTGTTGACGTTCAAAGGGAGCGCGCGCGCAAAAAAAAACGGAGCAGATAAATGAATAAATAAATTGCAAAAAGCAGCCAAATTGCTTTGCTTAAATAAATTAAGTGATTACACATGTCGAGCTGACGTTAATGTACGAATTAAATGACTTGAATACATATTGCAATCTGCTACTACTTCAGTTGCAGTAAAGCTGTCGTTAAGAGGAGCTTTCACAAGCTTTTATGGCCCCGCGGGCTTTGAGCTGAAATGACGTTTACGAAGTAATCTGAATACAAATTCGAAAAATCTATTTTGGTGCTTTCACGCAATTAGAGCTTTCACATAGATTCACTGTTATGCATAACGACATTTCGATGGTACTGTGCAATTATGAAAAAACTCAAAACTAAAAAAAACCTACTATTAAGAACCTCATGTCCCTTATTCTTGTTGACCCCATGTCTACTCCTTGCTACTTACTTAAGTAATCTTTACTAACCGTAGTAATTTTTTTTTTTAGTTTTCAGTTGTGTCGTTATTGCAGAGGAACATCTGCCCCTAACTTTCTTGGAATTTGTACCCCCTATGTTTGTCCTTCATAGAACTTTAAGATTATCTTAAGGAGGCGTATTCTTGTTTTCGTTGGAATCGAAAATTTTAATTTTTTTTATAGAAAATGATAGAAAAATTTCATAATTTTCGATTCGTATGAAAACAAGAATACGCCCCGAAATGTATATAGAACCACCCTGCCTTTGGCTAAACGTTTGAGGCACGCAACACAGTGTTGGGCTTTTATGAGCTTTTTGCAGAATTTGTATTTAAATGTAAAATGTAAAGTTTTCTCTACTCTCTGGTTATATAAAAGCTATAAGCTCGGGCTATATACTTAAGATAAACATCTGCAAAATAAACGATAATAAGATTTCATGAAGCTTGACATACCTATGCTTTCGCATCGCAATCTCTTTTTGTACCATAAATGACTTTGAACTTTTAATGCAATCTAACGGATGTTGTTCGTTTCAAAGTTAAATTTTAAGGAATGTGTGGAGCTTTTAGAATTTAATTTCATAATCGAAAGCTCATTTTGTTTTATTAAAAAGAGTGTTCGTTTAAAGATGCAACAGTCAGAGGGGATATGCCTTTTCAATAGTTTACACCTGAGGAAACTTTCACATCAAAGTTGAGGGTTTATCACTTTGCCGATTCAACTACTAAAAGCTCTTATGGCATGTTGTGGCTGTTGCTGTAGCGGCTACTAAACCCCGCTATGGTCGGCTATCAACGCTGTCGTCAGGCTCAGCTAAAGAGACCCCCAGGTAGTGTGCAACTTCCACCGGGTCTGTTCATAGGCACAGGGGCGCTAGATGGGTGGGGTTTTGGAGGCATGCGAGGAGGTGCCATAAGTCATGTGGCGACTGTCCGTATCAGGGCACTCATTGGGCACATCTGCGTTCAGTCTACTCAGGTACGAGTTTAGCCTGTTACAGTGGCCACAGCGCAGTTGGGCTATTGTGGTGCGAGACTCCCGAAGCAGGCAAAGCTCTTTCTCGTCCACGTCGGGTTGTTGTGTGCCTAAAACAGCGTACACAGGTAGGCAGTCGATGTAAGTCGAGATTATTTATGGCCTTCCGGTATGCAGTCGGGTCAAGAGGTTGTCTTATGGCATCTTAATCTACATATTAAGTTAATCAAAGATTTTTATTTCGCAAAAACTTAATGATTTCTACTTATTTATTATGACATCAAACCGCTTTTCTCCTATCGCCTTGAAGACGAATATTTTATATACGAAAACCATTTTTTATTTCTAAAAAAAGCTCAAATCGGATGAAATATGGGCTGTGTACTTGTTATAACGTAAAGCTCTAAGCGCAGGAACATCTGCTATTTAAAACCAGTACAGGGATTTTTTAAACTTTGACTGTTAAGAGATTTATATAAGTTTCTGGTTGTCGGTGGTTCAAATACTGTGGGAAATGTTAAAAAGCTCTGCATGCTTACCGAAAAGTGCCCAACTCTGTATTTTCTGAAATTCAAAAGTTAAAGGGCGGCCTATGAGCTCTCAAATTATTTATGTATTTGCATTACATTCAAGCAAGTTTTGGGTATAAAAATTAAAGAACATACATAGAATCCATATTTTTCTGCAATCCAGACTGCGAAGAACACCAAAAACAAAAATATTTGATATATAGGACTAAAAGAAAGTTCATGAAAAAATTTGTTTTCATACATATATTCACAGCCAAAAGCATTGTGCAAGACAGAAAAATAAATGGGGCAAACCTATTACCACACTTTATCGAAAATGGCCAAACAAACAAATCGAAGCAAAGGCGTTGCATGCTGCTTGTAGCAAAGAAAGTTAAGAGTTATAAAATTTTATTTGAATTTTATGATTGAAAGTGAGTTGGAAGGAACGTGGATATATGTATGTACACTAGGGTGGTCCAAAAATGCATGTGAAAAAGTAAAGTCGGAATTTTTTAGCTCCCACCCACTAGGATTGTTCTATACCGAAAAAAATATTCGCATATGTCAACTGACATGGCAGCGCCCTCCCCTACAACATAAGATGGCAACACCTACCGACGAGCTGTCAAGAAGCGACAGTCGTAATGAGAGTATTGTAGCAACCGCGGAGCGCGCCGGTCATAAGATAAAAGCTTGTAATTTAACCTGACATACATTTTCTACTTTGTATTAATATTATTATTAATTAAAACTCGGTTAACCTGACAAAAGTCAGAAGTAAAATGAACTCCGTAAATTTTAGTGCGTGGAAGGTAGATAAACTAAGACGCAAGTTACGCGAATTGAGTTTGCCTTGCAGCGGCAACAAAACGAAACTTGTTGCGCGTTTGTGTGAACATTTCGCGGAAGAGCGCTACGCCAGCGCAGAAAGCATGCTAAGGCAAGCGAGTGAAAATAAAAACGTTTCTAGAGAAACGATGAGTGCTGAAGAGGAAGTGACAAGTGTGCCACTTAACCAATCTTCGCCAGTAAAGATTAGGTCGACGTTATCGCAGTGTATTCCGACGACGATGTATGGTGCATCGGTTATGGCATCATCACATCGGGAACCAGTGCGACGTGTACATTGGGGTGCAGAAACTGACGTTATGCTACCGACGTCATATGGTAGTTCAGTTGTGTACCCGGTGCATTCGATTCCTAGCGAACTGGGTGGCATGAGTAGATGTGCTCAATCGGCTAATGAAACCAGTCGACGCTATTGGAGTGCTCCGTCTACGAATTCGCTGCCTATGCAAAGTGGCAGCGCAGCAAGCAGCGCGTGTGTATCTTTGTGTGGCGAGCGGCCACAAAACTACATACAAACGAAGATCGCAGTTACGAACCGATGTTTGAATTTTGGTGCACACACACATACGCTGCCGACGCAAATTGATCGGGCAACAGGCGACGCATTCGTTTCTGTGCACAACGATTTGTGGCAGAGCGCGACGTCTAACGAAATGCTTTGTAGTCATACAATGCCGAACGACATAGAGCAACGCGAATATTCTACACCAGTGGCTGACGCAAACAGAAGTTTCTTGCGCATGCATGAACAAGCAGAAAGATCGAAAAATTTTGGTGGTAGACCAAACGCTGAGCGTCTGGTGCAAGCGACGAGTAACGAGGGTTGTTTTACAAATGTACATACACACGCACCTACGATGCCGTATGTATCAAACTTCGCAAGTAGAGAATTTCATCAGAATAGTCGATCGTGTTTTGGTGACGTTCGCGACATAGCAGCAATTTTGCCAACATTCGACCCCAGTAAGAAAATAATAACTTCGGTTCAATTTGTGATCGTATTGAACAATTGCGCAGTGTTTATGGTTGGGACGATAAAATTTTGCTATTTGCCGTGCAAACAAAACTTGAAGGTGTAGCAAAGTTATGGATTGATGCAAGCCAAGAAATTTTTATACCCGAGCGCACTTGTGCACAAGGGTATTATAACTTTG
>NW_023469910.1:0-5145 GCF_013731165.1 Rhagoletis pomonella | reverse complement strand
AGAGCCAGAGTTCTCCGATCGAAAAATATTGATTTTCGAGAATTCTATACCGTTTCTACGCAAAGTTGTTTTTTCCCATATAAAATACATGGAAAACTTTGAGCGCTTTGAACGACCTCTAAACATTTTTTCTATAAAATAAAAAAAAAAAATCGAGGTATATTTTTTCGGTATAAAACAATCCTAGGGGGTGAGAGCATAAAAATTCCAACTTTACCCTTTCACATGCATTTTTGGACCACCGTAATACATATTTTATGTTTAGTTTCATAATTAAAAATTGTTCCCTCTAAAATCAAATATGAGTGCGTTAAGCTGATACCAGCTAAAACTTTGTGGATTCGCGTGACATTTATAACTTTGCCAGCTAAGCGCCCGACGCAAAAGGTATGCTTTGTACTAGAGATGGGCGCGGGATAGCGGGGCAAACGGGACCCACGGTACTGATTTAAAATTGGCCGGCATGGGCGGTATCGGGAAGATCTGTAAAAATATGGCGGGCGGGACGGGACCAAAATCCTTTCCGACACTTCCGATAAAACAGCAACCCCCGCAAATTCACAAAATATTCCTTAAAAACGATGTTTGAAATACGCAATTTTAATGTTTTATTGAGAGGAAAACCAGCAGCAAAGCAAAACAAAATAATCGGAAGATGCCAGATCTTTCATTATTATTTTTATTATTTAAAATTAATTTGAAGGACATGAACATTTTTGTCAAACTTCGATCGGTTTGCAAACCACGCCACCCACGTTGAAATCTCAACCAATTTTTTAATTTGAATGTTTCAATGTTTGTAGCCTGCTTTAGAGATAGATATCGGGACCCACGGGACCCGCGGTACAATTCTGAAAAACATCGGCATGGGCGGGTTCGGGACTTAAAAATAGAATTTCGGGATGGGCGGGTTCGGGATTAAATATTTAGTCCCGTGCCCATCTCTACTTTGTACTGCTTTTTTACTCGTCAAAATTGCGATTGTGATTTTATATATTTAGCTTCAATAATATCAGCAATGTAATTAAATTTTATGTTTCTGCCTGAAAAATCGAATTTGGACGAAACAAAATAAATATTAAACCGCCTGATTGCCAACGCGCGCAAAAAGATGGGAGTTGGCAATATTTTCGCTTCGCGCTGCAGCTGCAACGATCTATGTATATGGGATACGAATCTGTCACGCAAAGCGAAGCAAGCGTTTTATCTGGCATCAGCTTTATCGGTTGAAGTAGCCAATTGGCGGGAAAGATATAGTTCCAAATTTTTATCAAAAACACAAAAATCATGTTTTTCTAGGTAATAAAAAAAGTACTGGAAGACATTGAGCAATAATCTAATTTTATTGGGGCTGAAATAATACGATTTTCGAAGCTTCGCTTTCGGTTCGTGGTGTGGACCCCAATATTGTCACCAATGTTGCCAACTTAGTGCTTTTCGCACTAAATTGAATGCTTTTCTTTATTCAAAGCGCGAAAATTTTTGAGTTTGTATATTTTTCAAAAAAATATGTGGCATGCCAGAGTTACATACGGTAATTTGCCATTGCCCGCAAAAACGTTCATGTTCCTGGGACCAGGAATCGCTCTTTAGACCTTTAGTTTGGGCTGAATTTGTTATATTTTTTACGAATATTAAAAAAAGCACCAGCGTCTCCCTAACAGTAAAATGAATAACCAACCTTTTTAAAAAGGAATAATTGATTAGCAGCTCTTTTACACAAGAAGATTTTTTCCACTATGCGCCGGTCGATGCGCTCGAATAAGATACTTTAAAAAGGGATATCAAATTTTTTTATGCTTCAGGTGTGAAGAAGTCGGAACGAAAAGTTCTTTACCTTCCTTTAGTTCACGATATCATAATTCTTTGTATTTACTTTCTTTTGATAGGAATTGTAGAACAAATTAAGCAAAACGAAGAAAAATCAATATTTAACCTATGCAAATCTAAGCGAAACGGCAACGCTGGGCACAGCTGCAAATTAGAAAATAATAACAAAAATGTTTTCGTTGCGTCGTTTGGACGAAAATATTTGAATTTATAGAAAACAGAATAAATTCGGCCGGCGAGCAAGAAACATTAATTTTTATTAATTTGAATCGGCATACCTACAATAAAATTTCGTATGCATACAAAGTCCATTAAATCCTCCAATAAAAAGTTGCTTTCTTCGAGAAAAAACGCGATTTTTCTCGGGCTTTAGTGCTTTCTCAAATTCAAAACTTGGCAACACTGATTGTCACACAAAAAAGGTGGCATTTCTTGCAGAGGGTGGCCCTGGCAGAAAATTTTTTTTTTAAATTTTTATATTATTTACTTTTTCTTTATTTTTGATTTAATTCTTTCACTTAATCATATTTTATTTTTAAGCGACTTCAAAAAAGTAAATAGTAAAAAAAATATTTAAAAAATAAGCTTTCTAAATATAAAACAAATCAGACATACGGGTTTCCCAAATAAATATCACAACTCCTGCGTCACCTATCGGCAAAATTTGTTGTGAAGTTATTATTTTTCACGTAAGTAATATACATATGTATGTATATTATAGGTAAAAAAAAAAAAAATCCAACTATAAATGTAGAATTACATATTTCTTTCCATGTGGCCAAATTCATTCCATATATGAACCAAATCGGACTATAAATATGGGGTTTTCAAAATATCTCGAACCTAGGAAAATGACTCAGCTTTCATCGGGTTATGAGATAAATAAATTGGAAGTTTCAAGTCTCTAGCTCATAGTTGGTTAAAAATTGATTGCAAGATTACACCCAAACAAACGCAAATACAGTATCGGCCTTATTATTTGGAACAAATTTCAAAATGATATGTTATTGTTTGGTCGAGCTTCTCCTACGATTTGTGGCGTGCGCCTTAATGTTGTCACACAAAGTGGAGGACCTACAGTTTTACGTCGACTCCGAACGGCGATTATATTTTTATGGGAAGCTGGTTTTCATGGCGGAATACATTCGGAGGTTTGCCATTGCCAGCCGAGGGGCAACCGCTATTAGAAACAACTTTTTAACCGCTGCGGAAGGAAAGTGCGCACTTCCACTACATCACAGGGGTCGTCTTGATTTATAACAAAAAAAGACAAAAATTTAAATTTCAAAGATTGGACAAAATTCTCAAAAATTAATAAAACTTCAAAAAATTCTCATACAAATTCCAAACTTTTTATTCATAATTTTTAGAAAATTTTCGAGTATGCAGTCTTAAAAGCCCATTCAATTTTAGTATAATAAAAGACAAGTTTCACTAAAAATTACCGTTGAGTTTCTAGGATTTTTTTGTCCTCGATATTTTTTTGCACATATGTATGCATAAAAATAGATTTTTTTCTTACGTTATATGGAGGAAAATGCTGAACCATCTCAACAAAAAAAAAAAAAGAATACTAAAAAAATCCACAAATTTTTAGTGACTTGAAACTTGCACTTTATTTTACTGAAGATGAATGAGCTATGAAACTGCATTAAAAATTCTGAAGAATTCTGAATTCAGATGTTTTAATGAAAATTTGTTTAAGTTTGATGTTTGAGATCACCTGATTTTCGGTCTTTCCTTTACCCCATTAATCCAATGCAATACCAACACACTGAATCAAAAACACCAACTCACTACACAACATGCTGCCAAAGAAACCAATAAGTAGAAGAATAACTAACAGTAAGAAGAAGAGTTACGTCTTGAAAAACGACGAAGGTGCACCGTAAATGTCAATTCTCAGCTATGTCGCCATGATAAATGATTGAAATCAAAGATTTTGATCTGGATATAATTACGTCAAGTTATGATGGAGTTATTGCGCGAACTGTAGAACCTAGAAAATTATATAAAACAAGTAAGAAAGTCTAAGTTCGGGCGGAGCCGAACATTAAATACCCGGCGCAAGTATTAAATATATGTTTTTTCACCTTTCCGAAACCTTGCGCTAGATGGTAAGCCGGGGTGTATCAATTTTGAGTAAATTAGCGTCCTTCAATTTCGAAATATTGAAGTTTCAAGCATTTCTGAAATTTACCGTTCAATATTTACTGATTTATCGAAGATTTTGTATTTCTCTCCGTTATATGGGATGTGGGCGTGGTTATTGTCCGATTTTAAAAAGTTTCTGCCATTTTTTATGCTGTACCAAGGCCAACAACTGTGCCAAGTTTGGAAGAAATTGCTGCAGCGGTTACCAAGATATACACATGTAACCATAAGTAGGCGTGGCTACGCCCATTTTCCAAAAATTTATAATATTCTTATTTTTCATCTAAAACTTATTATAAATATCAATTTTGAGTGAATAATCTCCAGTAGTTACTAAAATATCGCAGTTTTCGTATTTCTGAAAATTACCGTTATATGGGAAGTAGGCGTGGTTATTGAGCGATTTTGAAAATTTTCGGCCATTTGATATGTTGTGCGAAGGCCAACAGCTGTGCCAAGTTTGGAAGGAATTGGTGCAGCGGTTACCAAGATATACACATGTAACCATAAGTGGGCGTGGCTACGCCCATTTTCCAAAAATTTATAATATTCTTATTTTTCGTCTAAAAATTATTGTAAATATCAATTTTGAGTAAATTATCTTCAGTAGTTACTAAAATATCGCAGTTTTCGTATTTCTGGAAATTACCGTTATATGGGAAGTGGGCGTGGTTAAAGTCCGATTTCGCCCATTTTCAATACCAACCTACCTTGGATTAAGGGAAACCTACATACCAAATTTCGTTGAGATATCTCAATTTTTGCTCGAGTTATCGTGTACACGGACAGACGGACAGACGGACAGACGGACGGACAGACAGACATGGCTTAATCGATTTATTTTTTCATCCTGATCATTTATGTATACATTTGTCTATATCTATCTCGATTCGTTTTGGCTGTTACAAACAACCGTTATGTGAACAAAATTAATATACCCTTGTGCACAAGTGCGCTCGGGTATAAAAATTAGACCCTGAAAGCTGTATGTATAACAGACAGGATTTCAATGATTTTGTTTTCCGAACCAAAACACACAACTATGCTTTAACCAGATTTAGGCAAATCAAAATGTTACAAAAATAAAGCGAAGTATCAAAATAAGGAGTAGAATGAAAAAAACAACAAACAAATTATTTAAAAGTTAATGCTTTACCAGAA
>NW_023469909.1:0-5147 GCF_013731165.1 Rhagoletis pomonella | reverse complement strand
GCGTAAAATAGTGAAAAAACTAATATTAATATGAATTCAATTATAAATAACTCAATTTTAGCTGATATCTGGATTTCTACTCGTCCATCAGATAGAGTGTCTGCATTATCTGCATTTTTTTAAGACAAATTAATACACGCTAAATGCGACAAAGCAGTTTTGAATCAAAACATAAAACTTTTTAATAGTGAGATGAAAAATAAGTGGAATTATAGTGGCCGCAAAAGAAGCGCTTTTGAAAAAACATATTCTAAATGGCTAAATTGGACATTCCTTTCCCTTCCGGATTCCAATGGAAATAAGGATAAATGTGCTGAACGGGGAAGACCTTCTAAAGAAGAATTTTGCGAAGCTTCACGGAGAACAAAAAATCGAAGGGTAGAGCATTTGTTGAAAAACTATTCCATCGAAGAGCTCGAGTATGCTCTGAAAAAAATGAAAAAAGCAAGCAAAGTTGAATGTTTTGAAAGTAGTACCGAAGGTTTGCCCATATCTGATTCACTCGCACTATACATAGATCTGGACTTATCAGATCGTAAATATAATAGTTTACGTGCAAAAATAAACCGGTTGCATACAGATTGTATACCGAGCTTAAACGCATTGCAAACAAAAAAACAAACTTTGCTGCCAACGATTAAATCGACTGAATATTCAGCCAAAGTTTTTCTGAAATCATTATTGCTGAAAACAACGCAAAGTATTTTAGAACTAAGCCCAGATAATGGTGACATAACCAAAGCTTCTTTGGTTTGTAAGTGGGGCATGGATGGAAGTTCGGGGCATAGCCGCTATAAGCAAAATTTTGGTGACGACAAATTAACGGATGAGTTTATGTTCATCATTGCGCTAGTCCCTCTGAGGTAACAAAAAATTATCTAATATGTCTTCCAAAAACATTCAATAGCCTTTAAATATAAATTCGAGTTTAGATCAGTAAATGGCATTTTAATTTACATTGACAACTTTTTACAGTATTATTTTGCAAAAGGCTGGTCTGAATTAATTAATTTACCCGATTAGCTATTTTGCGATATGACGGTCTTATATCTTTTCGACAAGCCATATAAGTTATTAAAAAATAAATATTTTTTCCAGGTTAATTGATTTGTCATCCAACAAAAATATATGGACCAATAACAAATGCTCATCGTCTTTTTATTGTCGTCCAATTAAGTTTAGTTTCAAGAAGGAAAACCGCGAACTAGTTCTATTCGAATATAATGATATGTCGAGAAAAATTGAGAACTTAGAAGATGATGTTGTAATACGAAACGGAAAAGGGATTCAAGTTTCTTATCAAATGCATTGCACCATGATTAATGGATCTGTTGCCAATATTTTGACTGGCACTAATGCTTCCAGTAACTGTTTTATTTGCCATGCCAAACCGACCGAAATGAATGTTACTAATTTTACAAAAGTACCAATCGCTAATCATTACAAGTATGGGTTGGCTACACTGCATGCTTGGATTAGATGTTTTGAGTGTTTACTCCACATCGCATACCGTTTAACATTTAAATGCTTGCAAGTTCGCAAAGAAAACAAAGACGTCTTTTCTGCGAATAAAGTTAGGATTCAAAATGAGTTTAGGACAAGATTAGGCTTAATAGTGGACCAAGTAAAGACTGGATTTGGAACAACTAATGATGGCAACACAGCTCGCCAATTTTTTTCAAATGCAGAAGTGGCATCAGAAATTACCGGCATTAATAAAAAGCTAATTCAAAATTTTTCAATAATACTGCGATTAATATCGTGTGGAATGCGTATTAATATCGACGCGTTTAGAGAGCTCCTTATAAGGACAAGAACAATGTATTTGACTGAATACGAATGGTACTACATGCCTAGTAGCGTGCATAAAATATTGATGCATGGGTGTGAGGTTATTGAGTATTTCGATCTACCAATTGGTAAGAAAATCGATTTGTTGCTATTCGGCATTTTTTACTACTACGAATTTATTCCCACATGCAATTTTTCAGAGGAAGCTCTGGAAGCTTTACATAAACACATACGTATCGTACGATATGATCATACACGTAAAACTGCTCGGGAGCATACAAACAGAGACTTGATATCATACTTAACAATATCATCAGATCCTGAAGTAGTTTTTAAAAGGAGTGCTATCCCAAACAAAAATGCAGTTTAATCAATGGACGAGCTGGAAGAGTATTTAGTCGATGCTGAAGAAACTTAAAAGTAATAAGTACCCTTCAGTCAACTCAATTAGTTTTATACTAATCAAATACTAGTCAGCCACACGGCCTAAACTAGTTCGAGTTCTGTAATTTTTCCATATAAGCAACTGGTATTTTTAACACGGCGATGTCCTACGAGAAGGCAATTGTCCTCTTCTGCATCAGGACTATACCAGTTGGCATACTAGTCAGCCTCTGCATCAGCAATATATCAGTTGACATACTAGTCAATATATACATCAATATCATACCACTTAAGATACTAGTTCGTATATACGTCATGATCGTACCTGTTGGCATACTAGTCATTATATACATCAGAATCATTGCAGTTGACATACTACTCCGTCTATGCGCCAGAACATACTAGTCAGTATGCACGTCAAGACCCTACCACTTGTCATACTAGTCCACGAATTTGACATTCATTCCAGTTGGTATACTATGGGATGGGATTTTTCTGATTAGTATGATTTCTAGTATAGATTACACTTTTTCTGACTAGTATGATTTCAACCCGAAATTCATGAATGAATTCATGTATGAATACACCACAAAATTCATGTATGAATACACCACAACGAATTTTTACTCAAATCCGTCCATTATTCTATTTTTGCCCACTTTTTATATGGAGACACAGCACTGTGGCGTAGGTAGCTTTTTGCCTGGATAAGCTTATAGATTCCTGTTTTCCAATTTTCATGCAATTTCGAATATAAATAGCTTTGAGCAGCGACCATATCAAGGGGCGAAGATTTTTTTGCGCCAATCAGAAACAACGGATACTGTCAAAATATAATTATAATATATAATAAATCTCAACTGATATATATTTTTAAAGCCGTTTTTTAGTTTTCGCAAGGCTCGAGAGCGGCTGAACCGATTTTTTTTGAAACTGCCACCTGCCGCACGTGTCCCAAGGATGGTTTTAGGCTAAAAAAAAATCTATATGTAAAGGGGGCACTTCCCATAAAAACCGAATTTATCATGCTACATATCTCGGAAAGTGTGCATGGTATAGTTCTGGAACTTGGTATGGAGATATACGAAATCAATCGCATACCCTTGCAGAAAAATTTAAGCTATTGTAAAAAGGGGTGTGGCATCTCCCATAAAAACCGAATTTTTCATATTGCATATCTCTGGAAATTTTTTGGTAGAGTTCTGGAACTTTGTATGGAGATGTACGAAATATATCACATACTCTTGGAGAAAAATTGGAACTATTGGAAAAGGGGGCGTGGCATCTTCCGTACAAACCAAATTTTTCATATTGCATATCTCTGGAAGTGTTCATGGTATAGTTCTGGAACTTGGTACGGAGATATACGCAATCAACTCTTGAGGAAAAATTGGAACTATTGGAAAAGGGGGCGTGGCATCTTCCATACAAACCAAATTTTTCATACTGCCTATCTTTGGAAGTGTTCATGGTAGAGTTCTGGAACTTGGAATTGAGATATACGAAATCAATCGCATACTCATGAAGAAAGAGGGCAGCTGTTGGAAAGGGGGGCGTGGCACCTCCCATATAAATCGAATTTGTATACTGAATATCTCCGAAAGTATGCATGGTACAGTACTGGAACTTCATGTGGAGATATGTATGTAGTTGAAATCAAGCCCATACTCATGGAGAAAATTTGGGCTATTTGAAAAGGGGGTGTGAGGCCTACAAACGTACCGACCTTTAGCTATCTTTGAATGTATTTTTTAATTCTTCTGTAGGTGTGTTTGTTAGTGAAATCCTCCTAAATGGTTGTACGGATTTTAACGAAACTTTTTGTGTGTTTGAGTGGGTCTCTGGATGGTTTAGTTTCACAAATTAATCCGACAGTTGGCGCTGTATTTGAGTTATTTCTAAAAATCTTATTTATGATCCGATTTGGCTAATGTTTTAAATATGTATGCAATACTATTGCAAAAACGTGCTGCCAAGTGGTGCTGAAGTCGAGCTATTACTAAAAATAGCCAAGTGGGAAAAGAGGCCGTGAAGGTCAGATTAAATCGACCTGTTGCACCATTGGGTATATCGAACGCTCCTGCGTTGCGATTGGCCCAATGGATGTGATTTTCCAATATTATTATGCGTTCAAACTTTTAAGGTATTTCGTCTGAAATAAGTATATTGAAATTGCCACCAACTATACTGTAAAGCTTCTAGGACATTCACTATAGAACCGGGTTGTTGCCGCCAGGGAGTGAAGAGGAAAAAATTTATTTCGCTTTGCGAATAACCGTGATATAAAATGCCGCACAACTGGAGAATTTCAAGAACTTCTTCACGGATATAACACTTTCCTTAGGTTATTTAAACCGGCAAATGACCACCAAACCATAATCTTAGCAGACGAATGTGCCTATGAAAATTGTAAACGTGAATTGTTGGTAAAAATCTTGGACCAAAAAGTTTCAATAAAATATATAAAAATTTTGGGCGGGACGAAGTTCGCCGGGTCTGCTAGTAATTTGTATATTACCGGTTGGATATTTGCAGGTCATATAACTTGAACTATGAAAGGAATAGAGATTGAAAAATTTAGCTTTTATAAAATGCTTGCAATTCCTTGTGGCTCGCCTCTCGGACTATTAACAGATTTTTGTGTTGTGTGCAAATTTTTGCTAGCCCTGAGGTTGTGAATTCTAAATTAACAATTGACTCACAGTGCACGGCAGTGTGCCCGAGTGACGAAAGCAGCCACACTACATAGCATGACTAGCTTAGATATTCACGAGATTTGGAAGTTTTTATCCAGACACCCAATCGACATGTTTGAGGTATCATTGGAAATATGTTGCAGAGTGTGTCCAGAAAACGTTTTAAATTTTCATAAACGATTATCTGAATTCTTAAAAATTAGGCTAAAGTGTTGTGAAACAAAAAACTTTTTTTTTTGCTTTTGCCGGTTTAAGGAGGTATGTAGGTACACCCAA
>NW_023469908.1:0-5148 GCF_013731165.1 Rhagoletis pomonella | reverse complement strand
ATTATGTGGGCCATGAGGCAGTTGACTTACTCAAAAATAACTCGCATAAGGCAGAGGAACAAATGACACGCTCAGAACAAAAACGACGAATATTATAAGTCAGAGCAAAAATGAACTATATTTTTTTCTAGAGCAAAAACGAAACAAATCGACAGCGTACGTATGAGCTTTGTGTGTATGCGATATTTCGTGCGCGTCCGGTTGTTTCTGCTTTTGCTTTTGCGTTTGCGGTGATCGGCAAAATGTAGCAGCGAAAACGTTTATTTGTACATTGCAATACTGCAATCGGTTTTGTAGTCTCATGTCCATAATTTGCGTATGCTTTTCCAACCTGTAAGCAAGCCACCAAAACAGTGTTAAATCAGTTACAAAAGAAGTATTTATGTTTTTTGTGCCTTCCTACCGCGTTATTCAACACGTATTTTAAAGTAATGGAAGATGAAAATCATGGTAAATATTTATATTTATTTGCTAGGTAAGAGCAATTATAGTATTATATCTTATTTACAGTAACGTTTACTCCCAGAAAACGACAAAAGCGATTAGAACATCGCAAAAAAAATATTGCAAAAAAAAAGTGTTGAATGTGGCAAAGAGCATAAAACTGTTAGCGGTCGTATAGTTGCGGAAAAAAAATTTATAGCACAAGTAATCTGCAAATGTGGAAAAAGTTGTTGCCACAAGATTGACATTGTCCGCCAAAAGAAAATTTTTGAAAACTATTATCATGCTTTAAATTGGACCCAAAAAAACCTTATATATTCGATCTTCGGTGAAAAGACGTCCTGTGGCTCGCAAAACAAACACGCCGATTATTCCTTTAAACAAAAAAGTGTGAATTATGAGTATTTCATTGATGATGATAACGGTGTAGCTCACAAAGTTTGTAAGAACTTTTTCGTGAAGTGCCTATGCATAACATCGGCTCGTATATACCGTGCTGTAGGTAGTATCCAAAAAAAATTTCGGTGCTGCTGAGACGCGGGGACGAACATCTTCAGCAAACAAAACATCTGAGGAAGATAAAAATAATGTTATTATTTATCAACTTTTTCCCAAAATACGAGTCACACTATGGACGTAAAATATCTCAGAAGAAATATTTACACCCAAATCTAAATTTAACGAAGTTATATAACGAATACAAGAGCTCCTGTGAATTAAAGGATCAACATGTCGTCTCGCAGTACGTCTTTGGTGATATTTTCAACAACAACTTTAATTTAAGTTTTAAAAGGCGTCATTCGGATACGTGTAAAACGTGTGATAATTTACATTGCTCCATGAAAAGTAGTGTTGAACAAAGAGTTACAGAAGAACTAAAAGAAAAACAAAAGGCTCATTTCAAGGCTGTGGAGAGCGTAACTACAGAATTTAAGCAATCTGTTGAAAATGGCAGACAAAATGGCGAATCGATAGTTTTGACTTTCATATTACAAAAGACAATTATGGACGTATAATCTCTGCGTATATGACGAAACTACAAAAAAAGGTAAGAGCTTTTTTTAATACAACGCTTTTATTTTTAATAAATCTATATTATATAAATCAAAGTTCCGAAATTCATTAAATTTTCATATTCATAAAATACACAAAAATTCAGTAAATTATCATGAAAATGTTCAGCTTTTTAGTCAGAATTTTTATAAAAATTATGTGCATATATGCATTTTTTAGACCGTTTAATTTTAGTGTAACAAAAGTCACCTTACAAGTGGCTTTAAATTCGCGTTGAACTTTGGAACACCTGTATAAAGTTTCGGAATTTTGAGTTATATTGCTTTTCTTAAAGAATGAACGATTGTTATATTACGCAATATTGGTAATTTAATCGGTTTTTGTGGCAAAAAGTTATTTTTCCTACTAGATTATGGATCTATATACCATTTTTCCAGATAAGGTCATTTTAACAAGATTTTTATTAAAAAAAAAATCAAATTTTAACAAGGGAAAACATAAAAAAATTAAACTTTTTTTTTAATTTTCCCCATTTTTATTAAAGCATGTTCTTTTGCTAAAAAAATCAATGGATAAATAAACAACTGTTGAATGGTCAAATTATTTTAATTAATTAATATATGCAATAATTTTTGGTATGAAATAGAAGCAGGAAATATTGTTACTCATACGCTATATCGTACATGGCGGTATTCTCACATACTCTTACATGGCGGATGAGCAATATTTTCCATGTAAACTATACAACTAATACACGTGTGGATAAGACATTTGTAAAAATTTTAAATCAACCAAAAAATAACAAATTAAAGCTTTCAATGTATTTTTATTACCTTTTTACGTTTTAAAATCAAGTTATAAGTAAATTGCTTGAGTGAGTTTAAAGTAGGTTGTGTTGAAAGTACTGCCAAATAAGATGCGATTCATAATTCAAGTCTTTGACAAGAAAAATATATAGTTAGAAAAAGATATAAATGTTAGGAAATTAAGATATTTCAAGGGTTAGATTAAAATTAATTTAATTTGGAACTATATTATATAAATATCCACTGTATAAATAGTTTTTATAACTAAGTGGTATATTTTCCTTTGATACAAATGTTTAGAAAAAAACTACATTCAAATTTAAAAAATAAAAAAATACGCCTTCAAACCCTGTTAAAGACTGTCAAGAACTAAGATTTTTTCGCAAATATGTGGGAAATCACAATTTTTTTGACCACTGTATATGTTTAGTAAGCGAAAAAATTTAAGATTACAACCCATTGATAATAATTAACTGTCACCATAGGGGACGTCTCTTACCCCCATCTTCCATAGTTATTTCTTTGATATCACTATACATATGTTTGACCGGTAGATAGAGCAATAATGATACTTTACTTTATTTCAATAGGATACATGTATGTATGGAACGAAAGTGTGGCTTCGAGAGGACAAGAAATAGGTTCTTGCTTAATAAAACATTTTAAAAACCACATCCCTATTGGTATTGAGAATATTGTATTATACTCCGATTCTTGTTGAGGTCAGAATCGCAACATAAAAGTGGCATTACTGCTTAAACATTTTTTAGCATCGTCTCAAATAAAAACCATTTGCCAAAAATTTTTCGTATCTGGCCATAGTTACAATAGTTGCGACAGATGTTTCAGCTTAATAGAAAAGTGCAAAAAAAATATAGACGTCGTTACAACTCCGGATCACTGGTTAGACATAATAAAAACAGCAAAAAAGTGCGAGCCGAAATATAGTGTTTACAAAATGGAAGCATCTGACTTTTTTAGTTCCAAGGATTTAGAAAAGCTTGTCATTAACCGCAAAGTAGACATCACTGGCCAAAAAATTAATTGGCTGAGTGCAAGAAAAATTTTGCAGGAACGGAAAAATTTGTTTCATCTTATTTTTATTAACGAAAACTTGACACATGTTGCAAATTGAAAGAAAAAAAATGTGAAAGAAAAAGATTTCGCAGAGGCAGAATTGCCCTACTTGTTTCCGAGTGGGAAAAAGATCTCAAAAGCTAAATATTTGGACCTTTTGCAATTATTGAGCTTCATCCCTTTAGAGTGTCGGTCATTTTACGAAAATTTGGCCTATGAAAATAGTTCGGATGTTGACTACGGTTTCGCAAGCCAAAGTGATGAAGAGACTAACTGAATAATTACACTAGTCTACAAGATTCTGACCTGTGGCATTTGGCCATCATTACCTACTCATGCAAAATTTTGTCCTTCAAGTAGAAAAGTTTTCGAGTGTTTCGAAACTTCGTTTTTTGGAGATCTGAAGAAAAATTTCAAGTTTTGTATATAGTTAGTTGGCCAATCTCATATTTCTTATTACATTAGTGAAGATTATTAAATTTGCTATCATCTACAGTCGTGTGAAAAATAATAGGGAAACTGCATTTTGACCAGTTTTGGCTATTTTTATGTCGCATTTTTAATGTTTATTATTTTTTATAAAAATGCAGCTCATTATTTATCTAACCATATAAATCAAAATTTCAAACTTTATAGAAAAATTTAAAAAAAAATTACAACTAACTTTTTATTAAAATTTTTTAGATACGCAGTTTTATAGCCCTTTAAATTCTAGCTTAATAAAGTTCAAGTTTCAAGTGGCTAAGAATTCGTGTTGGTTTTTTTGACGCATTTTCACGCATTTTCTTCCATATAAAGTGTTATTGACAATTTTTTTTCTGTATGGAGAAAATAATACCATTCGCAAAAAAAAAGTTATCAAAACTAAACGCGAATTCTTACCCACTTGCAATTTACACTTTATTAATAATTCGAATTTTTTTAATAATTAGAATTTTTCTAAAATTCCTAATAAAAAGTTTGTTGTAAATGTTTGTTGAATTTTGCTACGAAATTTGAAATTTGGACTTATATCGTTTTGGTTAGGTGAGCTGTATTTTTATAAAAAAAATAATAAACATTAAAAAACGAAAGAAAAATAGCCAAAACTGGTCAAAATTTCGTGTCCCTACTATTTTTCACATGACTGTACATAGTAAATTTAATAACCTTCACTAGTGTACAAAGAAATTTGAGATAAGCCAACTAAGTATATAAAAAAATTGCAATTAAGTGAGTATCTATATCTCGAACACAGTTCTACATACTTGAAGGGGAAAATTTTGCATGAGTAATGATGGTCAAATATCGGAGGGCAGATTTTTTCTTAAATTTGTGACTATGTGCTATTTATAACATAATTCATACCATAATATTTAAATACTATATTTGTGAATTCTAATTTAATTTTGTTTCTTTTAAATAATAATTATAATTGCTTTGTGAATTTTCTGATTATTTATTTTATTAATAAAACAAAATTCACTTATTTTAATTAATATTAGGTTTTCTATTAATTTACATAACTTGCGTTGACATGAGACTACAAAACCCATTGCAGCATTGCAATGTACAAATAAACGTTTTCGCTGCTACATTTTGCCGATCACCGCAAACGCAAAAGCAAAAGTAAAAGCAGAAACCACCGAGCGCGCACGAAATACCGCATACACACAAAGCTCACACGTACGCTGTCGATTTGTTTCGTTTTTGCTCCAGAAAAAAATATAGTTCATTTTTGCTCTGACTTATAATATTCGTCGTTTTTGTTCTGAAATTGCCAAATGGTATGATAGGCAATTGACAGAGATGAACAAGTATAAATCTA
>NW_023469907.1:0-5148 GCF_013731165.1 Rhagoletis pomonella | reverse complement strand
ATATGTATCTGTCCAACCGAAACCAAATTTGATACAACAAAAAAAAAATCTTCCATATACCTTCAATCATAGAGTCGTTAAACCCCATTACTCCATTCTATCTTAAGGGTCACCAAGAGTGGAAAACTGCTATTATTATTTCTATTGCCAAACTAAATATAAACAATTCATTAATTTCTAACTACAGACTCATTTCCCTCCTCCCTTGCATATCTAAAGTATTACGATGGAAAAATGGTGAGAGGATGTACAATTTTAAGTCTTTCCTTTACAACCGGAAGTTCGCTGTTCGGGTCAATAACTGTTATTCAAAAACTGTTCCTCTCTTTAATGGTGTCCCACGAGGATCACCACTTTCGGTTATTTTATTCAATATAGCCTTTGGAAAAGTTAGCTCCATTATATTTTTTCTAAGACTAAGGACTTGCCGCAATTGGCCCAAATCTTCAGGAGCTAAGATTTCGGTTTTTTTCACATATGCAGAAAACACAAATGTATTCCTCCAACCCTCTCCGTGTCTAATACCCCTATCCCCTATACTGACACATTGAAAATATTGGGAATAATTTTTAACAATAAACTTACTGTCATAATGTGAGATTAAGCTACTTGCTAGATTAAATATTATAAAGTTTTTATCATCCAAGTATTCTTTAGTTCATATAACTACACTTGTAAATGTAATTAGGGCTTTCATATTAGGAAAAATTTACTTTGGACTCGTATTTTACGGACACTGCGCAAAAAGCATCATAAATTGCTAGAAACACCTTGCCATGCAGCAGTCAGAAGAACCATAACCATAGGGTAAAGTACAACACAATGATGCTCATCCCAAAGATTGTTCACTGCAGAAATGAGACTTTATTCTCTCACGTCGAATCCTGCTTTAAACAAAAAAAACCGATGAAGCAAGCAATCAGCTTTATTTCGTATATTAAGCTACATCAAAGATTTGGACATCATATCTACTCTGATGCCTATTTAAGTAAAAACTCTACCGCAAGGGCATTTGCCCAGTTCTATACTCATAAATGACCTTGGAGCTTATTTCCACAGAGGGTTTCAGATATGATACCGGCTGTTCTTTTACGGTAACAAAAGGGTTTACAATTGTCGTCGGTGTTTTTCAGCGTACTGCTCGGCATTTATAATTGCTAGAAGCTGTACCTTTCGCCTCTAAAAACGAAGCAAATTTCCTCATATGCACGGACTGTAAATCAGCCATCGAAACCCTCTTTAACAGTGCTAATGGTTCTCATATAATTTCGAAATCACGTGAAATACTCTTTCGACACAAAAACACCATTAAAATTATGTGGTTACCTGGGCACGTCGGAATATAAAGGAACGAATTTGCAAACCAATGATTTATGTGTTAAAAACTTAGTTTAACATAACATTTAACCTAACAATAACCTCTATCTGATCTTTAAACTAAAATAAAATGAATTAAAGGTAAAATCCTAGTTTTAATACATACAGTGTTGGAAAAAATAATAGAAACAACTTATTGAAAAATATGAAATCAATTATATCAACACTAGTTATATATTTTTTTTTTGGAATGGCGCACCCTGTCCAAATATCAGTTAAAGGTTGTTCTTTTGCAAAACATTATATTCCGCTAGTTTGCCTCCTTTTCACGTTATGTGCGAGAGAGTAAACAATTGAATAGTTGCGCTTGGAAAAAATAATAGAAACAAAACGTGTTTGTAAATATTGGTGCTTTACAAAAGGTAAATTAATTATTTTTGGCACTTCTAATTTCGTTTTTAAAGAATGTTAACTAAAGTAGAGTTATACTATAGATTATTGAAACATAAAAAAGAATAAAATGGGCCGAGCTAAACACTGCACGGAAGAGAAGAATTTAATAAGTTTAAGAAAACAAGGAAATTCGATGAGTACGATAGTAGATATGGTGGGCTGTTCCAAAACGAAGGTGTTCCCTGCCCTTCATAGCGTAAAAAACCAGAAACGCGACGTACAAAGCGAAAAATGACTGCTAGCGATCAGAGGCGTTTAATTCGGCATTACAAAGTTAACCCTTTACTGTCCTCAAGAAAGTTGAAAACAGAATTGAATGTCGATGTAACAAGCCGAGCCATGACGTACAGATTGGCAGAAGCCAAACTTTCAGCCAGAATCTCTCGAAAGGTACCGTTGCTGAGCCTTAAAAACAAAAACAACAGACTTGGTTTTGCCAGAAAACATCTTTTTCGTCAAAATGGTGAAAAATGTGCTGCAGTCTGATGAGACAAAGAGTCATATGTTTGGATCAGATGGAAAATAGTACGTAAAACGTCCTACGAACACAGCCTTTGATCCACAACACACGAAAAAAAACGGTTAAGCACAGCGGGAGTTCCATTATTGTAGGGCTGCTTCCCGAAGGAAGGAGTTGGTCCAATACTTTGGATTAAGAACAAAACGTGCGCGCTTGTAAACATATTACAGACGATAAGGCTTTCCTATGCTAAAGAGGAAATGCCATTGCTGTGGGATTTACTGCAGGATAATGATCCTAAACATGCATTAAAACTGGTAAAGTAGTGGTTAAAGAAGGAAATAGTGCAGGCTATGGAGTGGCCGGCACAATAGCCAGACCTCAACCCTATTGAGCACATTTGGGCAGACTTAAATAAGAGAATCGGGCCTTTTAAATCCAGCAATAAAGACGAATTGTGGCGCCACATTCTAAAATCGTGGTATTCCATTCCGAAAAGTGTTTGTGCAAACTTCGTCAATTTGATGCACCGAATATGCAAAGAGGCAATCAGGCAATGCGGCGATTCAATAAGCTATTAAAACAATAATTTTTGTAAGAATTTTTGGTTCAAAGCTTAGTTTATTTAGAAATAATACTTTGTTTCTATTATATCTTCCAGGCCAAAATTAAAAAAGGGCCACAATTTACTTATGGCTTATTGCCCTTGCAAAAGAAGTCTACACTTTAATTAACGTAAGCGAAATGTACGAAATCGGAATGTGTTTAAAATGAAAGAGTTCTGCAAACAATAAAAAATATATGATAGCTGTATGTTTCTATAATTTTTTCCAACACTGTATATAGCGTGAATTTTTAAGACATGCGTAGGTACTTAAAACTATTAACACATTTAAAAACAGCTGTCAAGTTTTTTTGCTCGCCTGAAAAATTTAGTTTTTGCAGACAGAGGGTATTGAATGTAAGTCCTCGATATGTATGTATGTGTCTGAATTACAGATCAAAAATTGTAAGCAACAAAAGGCAACTTGCGGGGTTGGTCGAGCTGATGCGGGAGAATGAAGACATAGGCAAAGGAATTTTTGGAAGGAGCAGGGGAGGAAGCTCCGCTTCTATTGTGAAAGATATACAATATTTCTTGAGCATATAACTCCGGCAACGCCAGAACCAACATCAAAATTTACCAAAAACTGCATAATATATTAATTAACTAGTGCTCGGAAATTTGAAATCTTTATTTTAAATTAAAGTTTAATTCTTTCACTACACTTGTATGTTAAAGTTTTTAAACTAGGGTCACGTACAAATAACTAAACCGTACCGTATTTCTTAAATTTCCATAAAGTTTATTAATGAGGTAAACAGCCTTTCCTGCAAATCCTGTAAAACCTAAAAACCGTGAAGCATCGGGAACGCAACATTCATAAAATTCACATATGAGGCGATTCACGTCAAATGTCCCAAGCGCGCTGAGCGGTGCAAAACAAGCTTGTTTTCGAATAGCTGAAAAGCAGACAGAAAATTGGAAAAATAATTCAAAAACCATGATTTATATAGATTTTTGTACGGGCTATCCGATGGTGTTATGCGTTTTCCAAAATTTTCCCATTTTCACGGTGAAAATTTGCAACGAAATTTTATTTGTACGGGCATACACTTCATCTTCCCACTCCAAGGGATCCGACGAATCTCGCAATTCCCTCTTTGCTTTAGCCAACTCTACTAATCTATTAGCATCCACATAATCTTCCTCATCACTAAACCATATTTCAACTGTGTCCATTTTTTAAATTTTATAATAAAAGCAATTATTTTAAAAATTATGTAAATAAAACACTAAAGAAACAAATGTAAACAAATAAACAGCTGTTTACAATTCTGTCTACCATTCACAATAGTACAAATTTGTATCGATCAAGTTACACAATAGCAAAATAAAAGATGATCGACTCGATCGACAAATTTCTATTCTACTACCAGTCGACATTCGCAATAGGGGCCTTATTAACGTGAAAAATTTGTTTAATTAAATTTTTAGATTAGTCGATTTTGTGTCCTTTTGCTATGGTATGTGCGAAATTTCAGATATTTATCTCGATATTTGTGGTAAATAGACGATGTTTTTGACGAAGATGCATTTCGGGTGCGCGATTCGGTAAAAATTTAAAATCGCGTTGAGCAAACCCTAAACGACCACCAATTTCTCTCAAATCTTCAGCAACATGTTTTTGTTGATGCTTTCAAAGATTTTGATGCATTGCACACAAATTCCAAAAGCCTGGTTTTCTTGAATCAGTCTAATGTACAAGTGCTCGTCATTTATCATATTTACCCTTTGAAGATAAGCCAGGCCCATAAATTGCAGCACTTTGAGATTTGTAATCAAGTTTTCATTCTTAGGTTGTTCATGTGGACAAGTGCTCGTCACATACAATTAATTAACAAGAACGAAGGAAAGTATTGGTTGTTAGTATTTAGATTGCATTTCTTACGACTTCAATAATACTTATTGCAACGACAGACGACAGCGTTGATCCGGATCAAGTCGTTAATTCGGAGTTACCTCGGAAACTAACTGCAGTTGGTCCGGATTGAGTCCTGTCGCTAATCCTTACAATTAATGCGGATGAAGGGAATTTTCGGTGACAGTTTTTGTCTATTGCTCAAGTAAGCAAACAAAGCAGGCAAGTTTCGCATCCGCGGTAGCCGAGTGGTGAGAGCTGCGTATTACTATTTCGTAGGACCCAGGTTCGATCATTGGTTCGATTGCTAACAATTCTTTATTTTTATTATTTATTATATTTTATTTATATATTTTATTTTATTTATATATTATATTTTATTTATATATTATATTTTATTTATATATTATATTTTATTTATATATTTTATTTTATTTATATATTTTATTTTATTTA
>NW_023469906.1:0-5149 GCF_013731165.1 Rhagoletis pomonella | reverse complement strand
TTTTCTTACTTTACTTGACCATTCCAAAGCATTTGACTCTGTAGATCACGAACTTTTAATCTTGAAGATCAAAAACTTATTTAATTTTTCAACGTCGGCTTCAACTCTTGTGGAAACATATCTCAGTGATAGACTACAAGCAGTATGTGCCGGTAACACTATATCCAACTTCTTACCTATAACCAGAGGTGTACCTCAAGGTTCTATACTTGGCCCGCTTTTGTTTGTATTGTATATTAACGATTTGTTTAGTGTGATTAAATATAGTGATGTCTATGTATATGCCGATGATGTTGAATTATATGTTAGCCGTCCTCTTAACTGTATTAATGTTTGCATCAGCAATTTGAATTCGGACTTGAGATTTATAAGCAGGTGGGCTTCTGACAACGGATTAATCCTTAATCCTGATAAATCTCAATGCATCGCCATATACAGGAAATATGTCAAGCTTGACGACTATACAGAAGTCAGACTAAACAATGCTGTGATTAAATACGTGGATACTGTTAAAAATTTAGGCGTTACATTTAATAGAACCTTGACGTGGAGTAACCATATTTTTTGTGCCATAGGCAAAGTATATGGTATGCTCCGAAATTTATGGACTACTCAACACTTTACACCAGTGAAAATTCGACTGCTTCTAGCTAAAACGTATTTGTTACCAACGTTATATTCTCATTGTGATAGTGTGTGCCGTAGTAAACTCAATGTTTTGTATAATAATATCGCGAGATACGTTTACTGTAAAAAACGTTATGACCATATTTCTGTTTTTGCGAAACAAATTGCATCGATATCTTTTGACGATTTGCTTAAATTTAAATGTTTAGTGTTACTTCAGAAGATCATTACTACCCAGGAACCCAGATATCTCAAAGATCGACTTCTGTTTTCCAAATCTTACCGTTCGCTGAACTTAGTCCCAATGAAATACAGTTGTTTGGTGACTGAACGTCAATACTTTGTGTTCTCTGTCCGTCTTTGGAATAATTTACCCCCAAAAATTAAGTGTATAAAAGAGAACTTGCGCTTCAGACATGAATTAATTCGTTACTTTGCCGAATATTGCTGAATTTACTTAAATAATTTCACAAACATTCAATTAATTTCCAATTTAATCCCTACTAATTTTCTTTCTCTAATACCTTCTACAGCCCCAGTCTTATTACTTTTATTTTAGTCTTTTTTATTATTTTTTAAATCTTTTCAAATTTTATTGTTAAATTCTTAATTTAAGGTCAATCATTGTAAAAATAACCTATGGTTGTATGTTTGACTTAAATAAATAAATAAATAAATAAACACGGAGCGAACCACAAGAACGGAATTACAACCAAGTAATTAAAGTGGATTAACAGCTTGTATTAAAAGCTGGCGACATTCGGGGAGTCGATACTCACCCCTCAGTGGAAATAGAGGCAAAAGGTGCCGTCACATTCCTTCCGGCAAATCCCCAGCCATGTTGTTGCGTAGAATACATAAAGAAGTTGTGAGCATCAAATCTGGACTATTCATTTGACAGCAATTGAGTCACCATAAGCCGGTAATACAAAATCATTACACGTAAGTCAGCCACTTTCTTGCCACCATCCATTGGAAACGAGCTATCCATCAACCGTAAATAAAGATTCCTGTTTGGACCGACAAACCAAGGTCAAGCAAATCAGCAGTCTCATAGTAATATCTCATTTTTACAATTTCATAGTTTCGGCTTACATTTATAAAATTCAACGAAAGCACGTACCTATTTCGGCTGAGTTAAACATTTTCGGTTATTTAGTGTACAAAAGAAACGCAAATTAAATGAGTTTGTTCAACATGGCCATTAATGTAGCGATAAGTTGTACAACTTGCCAGAAAATCAAAATTTTTTGATCTTTCATACAACCAAGACATAAACTCATTCAACAGGTGCAATCTAGAGCAAAACAACACCAACTTGAACCAACGCTCGCTACGTTTATGGCTTTATTTAAAAAACATCGGGCGAAAATTTCAACTGCTCCTGTAACACTACCTTATATAAGTTGGCCTTGCTATCATCCTCACATATGTTCATCAGAGTGTACCAACGAAGGACGAGTTAATACAAGGGGATAGCGAGAGCACAAACTACCCCTGCAAAAAATGGGAGTAATCCGGGATGACTCCGGGAGCATTCGCAAAGGAGCATGTGACTAATACCACTTTTGATCTATATATATATGGAATGCACTGTTCGCTTTTGTTCGAGCATGTCCTATGAAGAGACTAATTGTTCACCTTTATACCCGAATGGGTACAAAAAGCGACTAGTCGCTTTTAAAAAATAAAAATAAAAATTTGCGCCAGCTGAGATTCGAACTGGGGTGCTCAGTTTTGTTAGGCGAATACTCTCTCTGTGTGCCAATGCCGCATTTGAAATTTCATTGACTAAGTGCGTACATATCATTAAATCGTTAATAGTACCCGTTAGAGATGAGTTGGGGACTAATTGATCTCCAATTATACCCAAAAGGGATGAGTCGAGACTAATTGACCTTCATTAGTACCCGTATGAGACTAGTTGCGACTCATCAATGCCCAATTGTACCCGATTGAGAGTAATCTCGGGATACTCTCTTTAGAGATTAGTCGCACAATTTCTTGCAGGGACTCTAGAAAATTACACGCACAATGACAAACATCAGACATGCGCACTTTTTTGCCCGTATGGGCAAGCGAGCCCATTTCGCGGGCTAGATCAGGGGAAAATCATGGGCAAACGGGAAGGGGGCAACAAATCTTACTAATACACGTATAGCAATGAGAGCCACTGCACACGCATTCTGGAGTAAAAAGGCTCATTCTCCCAAACGTACGCCACATGCACTCCTCGTCATTTGAATAGCTCAACTTTTTAATCTTTAGTATTTACACTTTTAATTTTTTTTATTTTATATTCATTACATCCGATTTTAAAACTTTATACAGAGTTAAAAAAATGTCAACAAAGGGGTACAATAAAGTGCAAGTTTCAAGTGTCTGTAAAATAGCGGTGATTTTTGAAAATTTTTTTGGTGATAGTGCTGCGCATTTTCTCTCATACAAAGTATGCTCGACAAAACTTTTAAATGGAATAAAATGCGCAGCACTGTCAATAAAAAATAAATGAATTTGAAAAATCGGGGCTCTTTTAGAGTCACTTCAAACTTGCACTTAATTACACTATAATTGAATGGGCTACAAAACTGCATATCAGAAATTTTTCTAAAAATATTATTTACTTATTCACTGCAGGTCATTAGGATGGCACACTCCTATGTTGACATTTTTTAAGAACTGTATCCAGCTCTCGAGAAAAACGAAAAAATCATATAAAATGCTGCCCAAGAAATGGAAAATAAACTTTCTTTTAAGTTTTAGTTTGTAAAAAAATTTAAAATTGCATTTACCCGTAGAATATGCTATATCGTCACTAGGCACGAATAAAGGCGCGAGCTCAAAAGTCGACGGCGAAAAAAGACGCATAAAAAAATTTCACCGTCAAATACTCTTAACATACTTCGCCAAAGTATATGCGTATAAGCATCTTTTTTCGCAAAATTTTTTTAAACGCTTTTTTTTTCCGTCAAAACACTAGCGCGTCTTTATTCGTATGTAGTGACGATACTTTTACAAAAAATTTATATTAAATAAACAAACGGAAAACTGTAAATACTAAGAATTGAAAGGGTGTGCAATTCAAATGACGAGGAGTGTATATAAGTAGATGTGATCACTACCACAAGTAAATGCGAGCTGAAAGCGTGATTGTGTTAGTAAGCCAATTACGTTTGAATGACCCTGCAAAAAATGGGACTAATCCGGGATGACTCCGGGAGCAATCGCAAAGGAGCATGCGACTAATACCACTTTTGATCTCTTTATATGGAATGAACTGATCGCTTTTGTTCGAGCATGTCCTATGAAGAGACTAATTGTTCACCTTTATACCCGAAAGGGTATAAAAAGCGACTAGTCACTTTTAAAAAATAAAAATAAAAATTTGCGCCAGCTGAGATTCGAACTGGGGTGCTCAGTTTTGTTAGGCGAATACTCTCTCTGTGTGCTAACGCCGCACATGAAATTTCATTGACTAAGTGCGTACATATCATTAAATCGTTAATAGTGCCCGTTAGAGATGAGTTGGGGACTAATTGATCTCCAATTATACCCATAAGGGATGAGTCGAGACTAATTGACCTCCATTAGTTCCCGTATGAGACTAGTTGCGACTAATTAATGCCCAATTGTACACGAATGAGAGTAATCTCGAAATATTCTCTTTAGAGATTAGTCGCAAAATTTTTTGCAGGGGAATTTGCGTTCGCTTTGTTACGCTCTCGCATGTATTTGCATGTGATGCTTACGCTCTTTAAGCAGGCGCTCACTCTCTGTCCATGCTTGTATATGAGAAAATTTGACATCGATATAACTGTTGCCAACTTTGTGCCTTTTGCAAGAAATTAAGTGCTTTTAGGGAATTAAAAGGCGAAAGTTGTTTAGTTTAGCGCTTGTTTTGTTCTTTGGTACCCTTTTCAATGCAATTTTATAATAAAAACGTGATTCTATGGTGACATTGTATTTGACTTACACATATGTTAGTGCTTGGCCGAGCTTCTCCTCTGGATAATATGCTCCAAGATAATCCAAACGCAATATTTTCATACAGTCTTTATCACGGAATCCATAGAATATTTTGCTAATTAGCTGGGTGTGCGCATTTGTACAAAAGTAAGCAATTGCATGAAAATAAAGCCTCTAGAAAAACCAAGTTTTGGAAATTGTTTTACGAATAAAAAAACATTTTGCAAATTAAATTTATTAAATTCATTAACTGCGCATAGTTAGAAATATTTACAAGTTTCATTGTGTGATTACTTAAAATATTTGAACATACAGCTTTATATGCGAAAATACCATTAAACACAGCAACACAAAATTGGTGTTTTTTTTGGGGGAAAATTGCGCTATTTTCAGTATTTTGGTGCTTTTTTAAATAAAAAACTTGGCGATCAGGACTGCCAACTTGGCTCAAACCGTGCCATTTTTGGCACTATTTTACTTGAAATGGCACTGAATTTTTCAATTTTGCAAAAATTGCCAAAATGGCACTTTTGAAAAAAAGCCAAATTTAAATACG
>NW_023469905.1:0-5149 GCF_013731165.1 Rhagoletis pomonella | reverse complement strand
TTAACTTTTTCGAAAAGAGTTGCCACCATTTAAAAAATTAAGTTCAAATTATTTTAAAAGCTAAACCAATTATTATAAAATGGGCATAAATGGAAACAGTTTTGAAAATGTTTGTTTCTTAACTTAACTTTATAAGGGTTGCCACCTGTTAAAAAACTCAAATTCAATTGGTTTGGGGGAATTAGGTAATAGAAATATGTATTTGTGCCAGACGGTAAAGATTAAGTATGTAGTAGTTTGTAAACATTTTGAAGAGGGTTGCCACCTGTGTGAAAAGTCTAATTTATATGAAGTATAAAAATATGGATGTCAAGCGATTGAATCTTAAGAGATCTTTAGTTGGAACGTTTAGAATATTTTTAAAGTGTTTGAAGAGGGCTGCCACCTGTTTAAAAATTAGGTTCAAATTATTTAAATAGTTAAATCAATATTTGCTAATTGGGTACCAATCGCAGTAGTTTGGAAAATACTTAATTTCTTAACTGCGTGTAGGAGGGTTGCCACCTGTTTAAACAATCAAATTCAATTTTAAGTAGGCAATGGGGTAATTAAAATAGGTATAACAATATGGGTGTCAGAATCTTAGTTTGCACATTGAGAATACAGTATTGGACATATCTATAGCACCCCCCTTTCAAAGCGATATTGTTTGCCGCTTATGTTTAGTTATTAGTTTTCAGGAATTTTAAATTAAAATACAGTTCATTCTCCAACAAAGCCCATATAAACCAATGTTTTAAACTTTTTAAAAGACCGCAAAAAAGTGGAACAAACTTACCCTTAAATTTCAAACTTTTTTCTCAAAAGCTCTAGAATTTTTTTGAGTACACAGTTTTATAGCGCATTCAATTTTGTCCAATAATGTGCAAGTTTCAAGTCGCCAAAGATTACCGTTGATTTTTTAGAATTTTTTTTTGTCTCATTTGCTTCCATATATGGACTAAACACAATTTATTTTTATATGGCGGAAACCCGCAACATCCTCGGCGAAAAAAATTCTAAAAAATCAACGGTAATTTTTAGCCACTTGAAACTTGAACATTATTAGACTAAAATGGGCTATAAAACTGTGTATTCAAAAAAATTCTACCGCTTCTGAGAAAAAAGTTTGAAATTTGGGTGAAAATTTGTTGCACTTTTTTGCGGTCTTTTAAAAAGTTTTAAGCTTGAGTTTATGTGAGTTCTGTGAGAGAATGAACTGTATTTTAATTGAAAATTCTTAAAAATAAATAAATAAACGTGAGTGGCAAACAATATAACTTTGAAATGGGGGTGCTATTGTATTGGCCAATACTGTATATTTTATGGGTTTGAGGAGGGTTGCCGCCTGTGTAAAAAGTTAAATCCAAATTATCTATTATATATAATACGCGAAGGCATTTTTTGTGCAGCCTAAAAGATCTGCACCGTTCGTTCGATTTTATTTTTGACCTGATAAAAAATTGCATTCAAATAATTTAATAATCAATGCCATCAGATCCACACCGTTTGGGCTTAGGGTGTGGATGTTCAAGAAGGTTTTACTTTTTGGATAAAAGTTGCCACCTGTTAAGAAATTAAGCTCAAATTAATTAAAATGTTAAATCAATTATTCAGCCCTATTCTGCATTTCGATTACGTTCCCGCATTCCGCTCCGCTGGAATCGAACTTAGGTATTCTGCGTTACGATCGAAACGAAAGAAGAAGAGGAAGAGAGAAAACATCTTTCGAAATCAGCTGTTTGCCTAGGAATGTGTGAAATCGAAACAAAACAAAGAGATATTTACCACCAAACTCAAGCAGCATATGAAGTTAAAGTTTGTAAATATTTTAAAATAACTAAATATACCTAGCATCACTGTAATTTAAAAATAAAATTTAAGTGGATAAATAATTACAAGAATGAAATCCATAGCCGCGCGTTATTGCTTGAAGAGAAGAACGAGTCCCAGATTGCTGATGCGGAAGTTGAAACTTGGAGATTTAGGGACATGTTTGATCTTTTTCAGATGAGTGAAGGAAGAGTCATAAGGAATTCACCTTGAACTGTTGTTGTCAGTGAAATTGTAAACGTTGTTTGAGCACTCCACAACATTTGCATTTACTACACAGTGGAAGATTTGAACGCAAATGAATCCCATTTTGAAAGCCGTCAGGAGGAGGGGAAGAATAAAGCTTATATTTCCATAGCAAATCGAATTCGAGGCAACATACGCACCTCTTTTTAAAAAGTTGATAAAAACGAATGCAATAATAAAAACATCTTTTTTATGTAACTTCACATTTTATGTATGTATGTATTATGAGCATACATCTATTAATTTTTTATAAAAAGAATAAATTGAATTCAGTGCATTTCACAGTCTTATTTATAGATAATGTAAACAAAAAAGCCTGGACTTCCACTTTGAAAACGTCGCGCAATATCCCTTTTGGTTGCCATTATTTGAGCCAATTTTTCGTATTGCCTGTATTACCGCTCGCGAAAACACAGAAATCGAGAAAATTCATTTATGATGACTTTTACAATCATGCACAGAATATTTTACTTAAATTTTTTATAAAATTTTATTATTTAAACCCACGAAAATAACAATTGAAACGTTCTCCGTCAACAAATTTGCAACTTAGAAAAACGGAACTACGATCGAAATGTAGAATAGGTATGATCGTAAATTTCGAAGATTGATCGAAAGGAAACGGAACGCAGAATACCAAAGTTGCCAAACGGAGAAAATTTCGATCCGAGTCGAAATGCAGAATAGGGCTGATTAAATATGGGTATCAATCGAAATGGTTTTGAAAAGGCTTTATAACTTAACTACATATAGGAGGGTTGCCACATGTTAAAAAAATGTAATTCAATTTTAATTAAAGGAATTTGGTGAGTGAATAAGCTATATGGGTGTCATGCAAAAGAGGTTTAAGAAGGTAGTAGTTTAAAACTATTTTGAATAGGGTTGCCACCTATATGAAATTGTAACGATGGATGTCAAATGAAAGAGCTTCAAGAAATACTTAATTTGACAATTTAGAACATTTTTGATGTGTTTGAGGGTTTCGCCAGTTTAAATGGCTAAACTAAAAGTATTTAATAAGTTAAATGAGTTACTAACCGATGGTTATAAATGCAAATGGGTTTAAAATCCTTTATTAAATAACTAAATTGAGAAGGATTGCCACGTGTTTAAAAATAAATTTCCACTTAATTCATCAGTTATATGAAATTTTAGTTAGAAAATAATTTTTAAGATGGTTGCCGCCTGTTTTGAAAGTGGTATTTCGTTTAATTATACATAAGTTACATGAAATTTTAAAATAGGGTTATCAAAAGAACGAGTGTTAAGAAATCTTTAAGCTGAACATTTGTTTTTTTTTTTTTAATTAAGCTCAAATTATTTAATAAGTTAAATGGATTGTCAAAAGATGGGTATCAATCGAAATGGGTTTCAAAATAATTTATTTCTAAACTGTATTTAGGAGAGTTGCCATGTGCTTAAAAAAATTAAATTCAACTTAATTCATCAGTTAATTGAAATATGTGTAACAATGCCAGGCGAAAAATTTTATTTTGAAAATACTTTTAAAGGGGTTGCCACCTGTTCGAAAAATCGAATTTGTTTTACTTATACGAAAGATGCATAAATGCAATATCGAAATATTAGTGTCAAACGAAAGAGTTTTAAGAAAACTATATGCTGATAATATTTTTAATTAGAGTAGCCATCTATTTTTTTCAAGATCATCACATCTGCACCGTTATTTCGAATTCCCAAAATGAGAAGTCAAATAAAAGAACTAGGATTCTACATAGATGTGCACAGGTGTTATTTTTTTAAGTTACAGAGAGATTTGAAATTTGATGAAATGAAAACCGACATCATGCGAGACCTCTCTCACTGAGAAATGGTTTAGATTAATTATTAGTAATATTGTTGTGAGGTTTTTGAATAGGGTTTAACCTGTTTAAAAAATTTAATTAAACGCTGGCGTTTTGACACTATGTGGGTTCACTAGTTTATAAAAATGGTAAAAGTGATAGCTATTTCGGAAATCACCACATTTCCTCATCAGACTTTTTTCAGTGGGATTCGATCCAATGACCCCAGCTGACTCAGCCAGCTGCCTACGCACTGTTTGCCTTATAAACTCTTGTTGCTTTTTCCACTTTCTCATTTGTTAAGCCAACTAGAATCAATCGCAGCTATTCCCATGCTATTTAAACTTATCATGTAGTTGTTGGTTTTGTTAATAATTATATTTTTAGAATGTTTAACTTTTAGTTGTGCTCGTCCTCAAGTTATTTGTTTTTGTTATATTTGGCCTTATGACAATTATATTCAACAATTTTTATTGAGCTTGAAGCTGTTTTTAATGAAAACTATCGTGGAAAGCAACAATAATTTATAAAAATGGTAGAAGTGATAGCTATTTCGGAAATCACCACATTTCCTCATCGTACTTCTTTCAGTGGGATTCGCTACAACAATAATAAATAAGGCCGTAAATAACAAAAACAAATAACTTAAGGACGAGCACACCTAAAAGTTAGTCATTCTAAAAATAGAAAAAAAGTATGTGAAGGAAATGTGGTGATTTCCGAAATAGCTGTCACTTCTACCATTTTTATAAATTACACAGGTTTACAAAAGAAAAAGGTTATGCATATTAAACCAAACCTATATATCCCTATGTTATTCGACACGCTGAATGCGAATCCGAAGTCCGTCAGGTTCGTGGTCAGTTGAAGGTCAAGTAGGGAAAAATTCATTGAATAAACCTGAAAATTCATATACATAAGGTTTTACATTCGCTGAACCCGAATCCGAGGTCGGTTAACCTTCATAATGTCAGCTTCGAGGTCATTTGAAGGTCAAATAGGACATAAAATTTATTCCATAAAAATTAAAAAAAAAAAATTGTTTTTGTTGCCCGTCCGTTTGATTTTCAAAAGTGAGGTACCAAATTAAAGGGTTTAGAGTGTGGATGTTCAAAAAGGTTTTACTTTTTCGAAAAAAGTTGCCACCTGTTAAGAAATTAAGTTCAAAATAATACGCGAAGGCATTTTTTGTTCCGCATAAAAGATCTGCACTGTTCGCTCGATTTTCAAAACTGGGGTGCAAAATTAAAGCGCTTGGCGTGTAGATGTGCAATAAAGCTTTAATTTTT
>NW_023469904.1:0-5149 GCF_013731165.1 Rhagoletis pomonella | reverse complement strand
ATGTGGGAAATGATGTACACGACTATCGACATCTTCAGGTACAACTATGACAGTGGGTAACCGGACTAACACTGATCGACAAATGCAACACTGACAAGGAAAAAACGAACCGTACTGAACATACCGAAAGACTTGACAAGACGATCGAAGGACAGGAATAATTTAGAATATTTGTAACCGCCACCAAGCGAAGTCGCCACTTATAGGAATAAGTATAACTATGTAACTCTGTGCGTGTGAAAATAAACGTGTAACATTACAAGCGAACATTTGCGTTTTAGTTGCTAGCCCTACAGTGGTGCCAGAAAAGGGATATAGCCCGCGTGTGAACGTTTAAAAACATTTAATAAACTTTGACAAAATCTAGCTAAGCGTTGTAAAAGCTGTCAGCGGGTTGTGTGTGTGTGCGTAGCGTGCTAGCTAGTGCTGGACAAACGTTTAAAACTTTCAAAAGTTCCAAACGATTATTGCATAAATGATGCGAAGCGTGACTTGGTGATGCTTTGAAAGCGAAATTTTACTAAAAATCACATAAATTTACGAGTGTGGAAAAAACGATAAATCGTCAGAAGATTTGCGAAATTTGAGCATTTCAGGGGTTGTGATTTGTCTGTCGTGTCAGACTGTTAAAACCGAGACAAAGCAACAACTGCAGCGAGAAATCAGTGCGCATCAAAACATGTTATAAAATTAAAACTTTTAAATAATATTAGCTGTGTGGCTGTACTTTAGGCGAGCCGCGTCACACAACCCGTTATTTCCGCTAAGTAACGCCGACAAGCGGTAAAATAAAATTGCGACAAACAAACGCAAGTTCGGCCTGAATGTGAGCGACGGCGAGGATACCGACTTCGACGACGCTGCAAGTAGGCGAAGCATGCGTAGGTCCGTGGCCGAGCGTCCAACATTCACTCTCCGGGACATTGAGGACTCGTTGTCCAAATTTAGCGGGTCGGGTCAGCCGGCATTCGAACAGTGGCTGGAGGATTTCGAAGACAACGCGATGGCTGTGCAGTGGAGCGACCTGCAGAAGTTCATTTATGCCAAGCAGTTGCTGAAGGGTGGAGCGAAACTCTTTATCAGGAGCCAAACTGGAGTTAGCAGCTGGGATTCTCT
This sequence comes from Rhagoletis pomonella, assembly GCF_013731165.1. Taxonomy (NCBI): domain Eukaryota; kingdom Metazoa; phylum Arthropoda; class Insecta; order Diptera; family Tephritidae; genus Rhagoletis; species Rhagoletis pomonella. The sequence continues at coordinate 4,033 of NW_023469904.1, read as the reverse complement.
AAAATCCGCTCTGCGCTCGGAGTTTGGCGTCACCATGTCATCGGCCGAGATACACCGCGTCCTTCGGAAGCGCCACCAGCGACCAGGCGAAGATCTGCGCGAGTACCTATACGCGATGATGGAGATCGGCAAGCCCGTCAGCCTCGATGATTCCAGTCTGATCGAGTACTTCATCGAGGGGATTCAAGACAGCCGTGCGAACAAGAGTAACTTGTACCAGGCGAAAACTGTCAAGGACTTAAAGGAACAGATAAGGATTTATGAGCGGGTACGATCGAATAGGCCTCCGTCCTCAAACGCGAGTCAGGCAACGAGCTCATCGAGAATTCCTTCAAGTTCCGGCGCGACAGAAAAACGGTGTTTCAACTGCGGGGATCGTTCGCACTTCGCTAGGAGCTGCCCACTTAAGCGGTTGACGTGTTTTAAATGCGGCGAAGAAGGTCATCGGGCGAATGAGTGCAAGAGCGTCGGTAAAGCAACCAAGCCGGAGAAATCTCCAGCTAACATGATGGCAGTAAGGCAGAGCAGTTTGGTGTTTAAGGACATTTTCTTCAGCATGTCGAATCAGACAGTCTCGGCACTCGTTGATACAGGGTCTGACCTGTGCCTAATGCGCCACGACACCTTGTTGATGCTGCAGCTAGACGTCGAGCTGAGCAGGGAGAAGCGGCGACTGGTGGGCATCGGTAACAGCGCGATGACAACAATGGGCAGTTTTAGCATCCCAATGCATATCGATGGGATTTTGCTGGATATTACGTTCCACGTGGCACGGGAGCGGGACTTGAGCTACTCGCTGGTGATAGGCAACGATGTCCTCAAACACGTTGACCTTGTCATTACTGGAGACGGAGCAGTGTTCAAGGAGAAGGTAACTGAGTCCAGCGGACGCGAGGACGCACGCGAGCGTAAGGCGGTGGCCGGCAATTGCGCCAGTGCGGAGCAAGACGGAGTAGATCCGTGCGGAGATGTAGCGGCGCGTAAGGCAGTAGCCAGCAAGCGCGTAAGTGAAGGTTTTGGGGACTCAATCACCGAAGATTTGGACTTTGTGTACAAGGCAATCAAAGATGCAGCTAGGAGGCTCAGAGAGAGCGCTAGACAGGCAGATGCGGTCAGAGTTCGGCAAAGGCATGATGAGATGCAAGAAGGTGTCAGTGGGCACGGAGTCAGCGAGAGAGGCTGTGAGATCGGACGATCCTCGCGGGGTCATGTGATCCCAGGCAAGGCGAGTGTAAGCGAGCAAGGTGCGGAACGTGCGCTGTCCCGCGAAGAAAGACCTTCAAGTCGAATCAGCGAACTGCAGGGGGCGCTCGGAAATCTTTGTACGATGGCAGGATCGGAACAGGACGAAGCACACGAAATGGATCTCCTCCATTTGAGCGAGGAGCGAGCAGACAAGGTACGGAGTTTGGTAGCAGCCTACAAGCCAGCTAAGATCTCCGCATCCCCAGTGGAGATGAAGATCTTGTTGACAGATGATGTCCCGGTATTTGAAAGACCAAGGCGATTGTCATATGCGGATCGGCAGATAGTCGACGAACAGGTAGCGACCTGGCTAGCCGAGGGTATTATACAACCGAGCAACTCGAACTATGCATCACCGGTCGTTCTCGTAGCCAAGAAGGATGGGAGCAAACGTCTCTGTTGCGACTATCGGCGCCTAAACGAGAAAATCGTCCGCGACAACTTCCCGATGCCGATGATCGACGACGTTATCGAGCAGCTGCTGGGAGCCAACGTTTTCTCCACGCTTGACCTAATGAACGGGTTCTTCCATGTTCCAGTGGAAGCAGACTCGCGGAAGTATACCTCGTTCGTAACGCACAGCGGACAGTTCGAGTTCTTGTACGTGCCATTTGGCATATCCAATTCGCCGGCAGTCTTCACGAGATTTGTGTCCGCAGCCTTGAACGACTTGGTACGTAGCGGCACAGTCGTGGTGTACATGGATGACCTGATCATTCCCTCCAAGGATGAAGTCGAGGGCATCCAGAAGTTGGAGTTAGTATTGAGCGTTGCCGCGGCGAAAGGTTTGCGCGTTAAGTGGAACAAATGTCAGTTCCTAAGGAAGAAGGTCGAGTTTCTCGGATACATTATCACGGACAACACAATACAGCCATCCGAAGCAAAAACCAGCGCGATTAGGAATTTTCCTTTACCAAATGATAGGAAATCCTTGCAACGTTTTCTTGGGCTCACATCGTATTTCCGCAGATTCGTCGACAGCTACGCCGTGATAGCGAAACCATTATCCGACTTGCTCCGGAAGGATGCGAAGTTCTCGCTGCAGGACGACCAGCTAGCCGCGTTTCAGCAGCTAAAGTCAGCATTGTCGAGTGCTCCAGTCTTAAGACTATACAACCCGCGAGCGGCAACGGAGGTGCATACGGATGCGAGCATGGTTGGTTACGGCGCAGTCCTATTGCAGAAGGACGTCGACGACCAGGAGTTTCACCCGGTTCAATATATGAGCCGAAAGACGAAGCCTTCGGAGGAGAAGCTCCATTCTTACGAGTTGGAGGTATTGGCTGTTGTCGAAGCATTGAAGAAGTGGAGGGTATACCTGCTGGGCATACGATTCAAGATCGTCACGGATTGCAACGCCTTCACGATGACTCTGAAGAAAAAAGACGTTCCTCTCCGAGTTTCGCGTTGGGCAATGTTCCTCCAGGACTTCAACTATACAATCGAACACCGCAGTGGCGCGAAGATGCGTCACGTCGACGCCCTAAGTCGAGTATCGTGCCTGATCCTGGAAGATTCTCTGCGTCACCGGCTGAAGCAGGCACAACAGCAGGATGATTGGGTTCGAGCCGTTCGCAAAGCGCTCGAGAGAGGCGATTTCGAAGACTTCTACGTCAAGCACGACATCTTGCACAAAGATCCCATCAAGGAACTCGTGGTGGTGCCGTCAGCAATGGAGGAGGAGGTCATCAAGGTGGCGCATCAGCAAGGCCATTTCTCTGTACGCAAGACGCAAGATGCGGTCGAGAAGACGTTTTTCATACCGCAGCTCAACACCAAAGTTGCGCAGGTCGTCAGGAGCTGCATACCGTGCATAGTCACCGACTCCAAGGCGGGTAAAAAGGAAGGCTACTTAAATCCTATAAATAAAGAGGACAGACCTTTGGGAACCTTCCACATTGATCACGTGGGACCGATGGAAACAACAAGGAAGGCGTACAATTATATCTTGGTGGTGATAGACGCATTCTCCAAGTTCGTGTGGCTCTACCCGACGAAAGGTACCGACGCGGAAGCTGTGGTAGATCGACTCAGGAAGCAATCAGCGCTGTTTGGGAATCCCAAGCGGATCATCACCGACAGAGGTGCCGCTTTCACCTCCAACCTGTTCGAGGATTACTGCGCGGACGAGGCGAGAGAGCATTTGCTCATAGCGACGGGAGTGCCTCGCGGCAATGGTCAGTTGGAGCGGATACACCGCGTAGTGGTGCCAATGATCGCAAAACTGAGCCGCGAGACTCCCGGGAATTGGTACAAGCAAGTCGACCGCGTCCAGCAATTCATCAACAACACTCCGCCGCGTAGCACCAAGGTCTCGCCGTTCAAGATCCTCACCGGCCTAGAGATGCGAGTCAAGGGAATTCCTCAGCTGCAAGAGATGTTGGAGAGCGAAGCCATCGACGAGCTGGATGCGGAAAGAGATGAGCTGCGTCACCGCGCAAGGGATAACATCGCCATGATCCAAGCGGAGAACCGAAGGTCGTATGACCGACATCGACAAGCCGAGACCGAGTACACAACCGACGAGCTAGTAGCCATCAAGCGAACGCAGTACGGGTCGGGTCTGAAGCTGAAAGCCAAATACCTTGGGCCATATAAGGTCGTAAAAGTTATGAGACGTGGACGCTACACGGTCGAGAAGGTCGGGATCACGAAGGCCCGAACCGCACCATTACAGTCGCCGAGTTTATGAAAAGGTGGGACCCATCATCCGAGGCCGAATGATCGCGCAGGATGGCCGAATGTGGGAAATGATGTACACGACTATCGACATCTTCAGGTACAACTA
>NW_023469903.1:0-5149 GCF_013731165.1 Rhagoletis pomonella | reverse complement strand
CCATGAAAAACAGCTTCTCATAAAAATACAATCGCCGTTCGGAGTCGGCGTAAAACTGTAGGTCCCTCCGCTTTGTGTGACAACATCAAGGCGCACGCCACAAGTCGGAGGAGAAGCTCGGCCAAACACTAACATAAGTGTAAGCGCCAATCTATTATTATTATTATTAATATGTTTTCGTCGTCCTTATTCAGGTGCGTTTAAACGAGTACCTATTTACAAGTGTTTAGTAAACTATTTACAATGCAATGATTTATATATAAAAAAAAACGGCGAAAACAAATTTTTGTGTACAATATAAACTGTCCATAGTTTGACAAACAACGTTGTATAAAATTTGTTGTGAGTATTGCATTCAGAAAGGAGAGAGGCTTGCAAACTTTAAATTAAAAGTGCGTTGAAATAATTATGTGTAACTGTACTTATATACATACATAAATACATACAGTGACGAACAAAAGTATTGGCACAGTGAATTTTTCGCCATATATGCAAAGTTTTTCATTCTAATTTATTTTCGATAATTTTTTACAAAAATATAGTTCATTTTACACCAGAAAACGTAATAATAAAATCTCTAAACTTTGTGCAAAACTCAGGAAAATTCTTTAAATTTGCACACTGATTTGCAACTTTTTATTCAGATTTTTTAAAAAAATTCAAAGTATGCAGTTTTATAGTATAACAAAGTGTAAGTTTAAAGTTGCTAGAAAATCGCGTTGATTTTTGGCAATTTTTTTAGTGGAAGGTGTTGCTCATTTTCTCCATACAAAAAATAATTGTCGAATTACTTTGTATGGAAGAACTTGCGTGAAAAAACATTACCAAAAATCAATGCGATTTTCTAGCGACTTCAAACTTTCACCTTGTTATACTAAATTTGAATGGGCTATAAAACTGCATACTTAAAAGCAAACCTTATACTTAAGATCCTCTCAGTTGCTTCGTTTTACATATTTTTTCAAACTGTTGAAAAGTATTACTTTTTAAGAACTTCCTCTATATATCCTCATGGAAAGACTAAAAGCCTGATTATGGCAACTTAACTTAACGGAACGTAGAACTTAGAGAATCAAAATGAAAAAGATTTCGACGTGGCATTATGTTACGTTAAGCTTCGGCTGTTCAATTATAAGCAACACCCATTTAACAGAAATTTTTAGAGAGAGTTGTAAGTTACGTTAAGTTGCTACAATCAGACCATAAGAATTAGCTAAAAAGAGTAGGTATTTATCTAACTCTATGTCTTGTATGCAAAACTCTTTTACAATGTCAGTAAATTGAGAAAAAAGAATTGTAAAGCTGAATTTACATGAGACGATTTTTTAGGCGATTCAATATTGCTCAAGAAAAATAGCTCGTGTAAATGGGGATTAAAAAATCGCTTGCCTCAAAGTAGACAGAAAGTCAACTTTTGCAGGCGATTATCGCCTCCCAAAAAGTCGCCCCATCTAAAGGCAGCTTAAGTTATAGGCAAAAGACATTCGAATATTCAAATTTGCTGTTATTAAACTGAAAGATATTTTCGAGATAACTAACAACACTCGACAAAAAAATGTCAGCCTTATTTCTATATAATAATATATAATAATTTAAACTCATCATATTATCGCAACTGGTACGTAACGACCCAGCGATATGCCCATAAAACTATTGATATTCTTGTTGTATTAATTTCTTGGGCATATCAAACATTATTTGAAACATTTCAACTATAATTAAATTATTTGCTTCCTACTTTTTACAGTGCAGTTTAAGCAAGTTCCAACGTTATTTAAAAACCTTAAGAAAATCATAAAGTATTTTGTTTGAATTGAAAATTCAGTACAAATCAGCACAAATTTTAAAAAATCAGGACATTAGCGTACTGATTGAAGAAATTAATAAAATCAGTACAAGAGTAGAAAAATCAGTACTGTACTGATAAAATCAGTACGTCTGGCAACCGTAGTCTAGTGAAATAAAAATGACCGCCACTCCTTTTGGCGCGAGTATGCGTTGCTTTTCTATTCGTAGATCCTTAAAGGGACCTTTGCATTAGTTTTTGGTAAAGCAATGAAGATCCTACTCCGCTCTACAAATTAGTTATAACTTTTTGAAGAAAAATTTCTTGGAAAATAAGCCGTGTTATTAAGGTGTTGATAATTTAGCAACCAAGATTTATTATGTAATATTTCATATGAAATCATTATTTTCCATGTTTAAGAAGCAAGACCAAACCAGAAATTACTGTTATAATGAAAGTTTCTGAAAAAATTGGTGTAAAACTAATAAACTCATAACTGTTAGAACGTGCCACATCAGAATCCGGTCAATTAAACGGATTCAACGGCTTTCTCAGCGGATATTCTTGAAAGCACTAATCAGTTTTAAAATATGCCTTTTTCGCGTAAAACATGGTTTCTCCGACCACTGTGCGCTGCTCATTATACATGGCGTCAAAAGGAAAAAAGGCATACTACAACTGAGACTTGTACATTGTCCTCTTCATCATTATCTTCACAAAGATATTACAACAAGGGATGTGCGATTAACTTATTAATCAAAAAGCTGATTAATCGAGGCCTAATAAGTTAATTAATCAATTCAATAAAATTAACAAACTCTTCGCTCACTTAGATTTCAATTATTATTATTTTTTTAATATTGTTATTGAGCTTTGTACCACGATTATGTTTATTAAGAAAAATGGAAAAGGCAACAAGGTCTAAGCGGTAGAAGTTATAACTGCTATTTCGGAGATCACCACATCTCCTCATCAGACTCCTTTTTCTAGACTTCAGAGGTATGCACCACCCATATTTTTTATATTATTTTTTTTTTGATTAAACAATAATTAATTAATTAATTAATCACGATCTGATTAATCAGAATCTGCTTAATACAAATTTTTGATTAACCAGGATTATGATTAACCAAAAAATTAATTGACCGATTAATCGCACATTACAACCCTTCTTTAAATATTTTAAAACATTAGGGTCTTGTTTTATTAATATATTTATGTACATACATACATACATATGACAATGAAAGTCGACGTAAAAAATAAATAAATCAAGCAGTTTCAAAGATCTTGAAATGTTCACTAAAGTTAATGATAATTGTTTGATTAATTTTCTTAATGTTATGGATCCTCGATATTGTGTGCCTATATAGTATGTAGTATCAAATACCTTTGAATTCCAGCATCATCTGTTGAGTCAGAGAGCAAGATCGGCTTAAATATTAATGATCGCCGAACAAAACTTAAGACATGAACTTTGAACGAGCTTTTTTCCAGAAAATTTGTTTGCAAACAAAGAAAGCTCTACCTTGTACAGTACATTTAATTTAAAATAACGACATCTTTTAATAAAAATACATTTTTTGTTATAAATTAAATATGGCCGATAGTATCGATAGTGTTCATCAATACTATCGGCATATATCGATAGTCAATACTATCGATAGGTTTCCACCTCTACCCCCTAGATAGGTTCGTTTGGTCATAAAACCGTGCTCTGCGTAAAATTTTCAAAATATAGTAAATCAGTAACTTTAGGACTCTTGAGGCACGTCTTTACATTATCCGATTTTGAAAATTTGTTGCAGACCAAATTTTTATGACCAAATCAGCCTTTCGAGGGGAGTCTTGCTTTGTGGATCAAGGTTAAAAAATAAGGTGCTCCCTAATAAACATAAAGTGACACATCTGTATTCGTTTAAACGCACTAATAATTTAAAGTTTGCTACCTTCTTCCCTATCTTAATTATTACTTACAACAAATTCTAACTCATGTATGCAAATTTTGTTATTGTAATATTTAAATGTGCCTGGTTGTCAGTTGAAGATTCCACTACTTTATTTGAGTTTTATTTCCTTTCTTTGTTTTTTTAAGAATAATTTTCTCATTTTTTAAAAAGGCATGACTCCCTCCGACCTTCCGATTCTTTAACCAATCTCCGAATTGGAATAATCTTTCTTATGGTATAGGTATATTTGGAACTTTTCAGTGTTATTAAGATAATTTCCCTTTGGCATTTTGATAAAACCGAAAAGCATAAAAAATAAAAGAGTTGTGCAATTGAATTATAAATAACTTACCAATCGTCAATGCAATGTAAAAGCGTTTTTTTTTTATCACTAATACATATGTTTTCGTCGGCCGCTGTGGTGTAGTGGTAAGCAGTGCGCGCTTTCACACATCAGCACCTGGATTCAAGCCCTGGTCAAAGCAACATCCCAAAAAATATAGAAAAAGGTTTTTTCTTAACAGCGGTCGTCCCTCGGCAGGCAATGGCAAACCTCCGAGTGTATTTCTACCATGAAAAACAGCTTCTCATAAAAATACAATCGCCGTTCGGAGTCGGCGTAAAACTGTAGGTCCCTCCGCTTTGTGTGACAACATCAAGGCGCACGCCACAAGTCGGAGGAGAAGCTCGGCCAAACACTAACATAAGTGTAAGCGCCAATCTATTATTATTATTATTAATATGTTTTCGTCGTCCTTATTCAGGTGCGTTTAAACGAGTACCTATTTACAAGTGTTTAGTAAACTATTTACAATGCAATGATTTATATATAAAAAAAAACGGCGAAAACAAATTTTTGTGTACAATATAAACTGTCCATAGTTTGACAAACAACGTTGTATAAAATTTGTTGTGAGTATTGCATTCAGAAAGGAGAGAGGCTTGCAAACTTTAAATTAAAAGTGCGTTGAAATAATTATGTGTAACTGTACTTATATACATACATAAATACATACAGTGACGAACAAAAGTATTGGCACAGTGAATTTTTCGCCATATATGCAAAGTTTTTCATTCTAATTTATTTTCGATAATTTTTTACAAAAATATAGTTCATTTTACACCAGAAAACGTAATAATAAAATCTCTAAACTTTGTGCAAAACTCAGGAAAATTCTTTAAATTTGCACACTGATTTGCAACTTTTTATTCAGATTTTTTAAAAAAATTCAAAGTATGCAGTTTTATAGTATAACAAAGTGTAAGTTTAAAGTTGCTAGAAAATCGCGTTGATTTTTGGCAATTTTTTTAGTGGAAGGTGTTGCTCATTTTCTCCATACAAAAAATAATTGTCGAATTACTTTGTATGGAAGAACTTGCGTGAAAAAACATTACCAAAAATCAATGCGATTTT
>NW_023469902.1:0-5149 GCF_013731165.1 Rhagoletis pomonella | reverse complement strand
TTAGTTTGATTAGTCTGTATACTGTCTTGTTGTTCCCCCTGCCAGCAACCCCGCCGTCTCCACTGAGCCAGCCGGTTGCTTGGTTTTTTTGTCATCTCCCTTTTGTGCGTATATTTGTTTACCTAGTTTGGCCCGACGCATTGTTGTTGCGCACGGTGAGTGCATTTATTTGTGTTAGGTAGGTCGGCTTTTGTAAACAAAAGGTAAGGTGACAAATTGGCGCCCAACGTGGGGCCTCTCTATTTTGTTTAGTAGCGGTCAAATATAGTGTACATCAGGCTGGGTCGCATTTTGTATTTATGGTATTAAGTTTGGTTTGGTATTTTGAATATTAATCTTTTTTTTCTTTTTAATTTTTTTTTTGGCAGCAGGAACACAAGGAGGATTTTTTTTCCTTGGCGGTTCGGGGCGGCGTGGTAACGGACGGTCGGAGTATACCTGAGGAACTTATTTTCCTCTCAATACGTACATACATACACATATACGTTGTATCAGCGGACAAGCGTTGTCGGGCTATACGGAGCATTGTTTTTGGATTGTGTGTCGGCGGAAGATTTGGAGCACGAACAGACAAGTGTAATGTGAAGTGATTAGGGCGCGGAAAAAGAAGCGAAGCTAAAGTTAATATTGGAAAAAAGCGCTTCAAATTAATATTCTGTGTTGTGGCGAGCCTTTTGCTTCAATTTTAGCCTTTTGTTCAAATTGGATAATAAAGTACGCCATTGGTTGCATTTTAATAAAAAAATAAATTTAAATAAAAACAAATTAAGAAATACTTAAAGCAGGGTTCGTATTTGCACACACATGCGCAGCACATCCTAATATTTTACGCTCACACACGTGTGCTGTGCATATAAAAAATTAAAAACTTGCTCACATCACATGTGTGTGCTGTTTGGTAAAAAGCACGGGCACATGTGTGTATTTTATTTTTATTAATATAAAGCACACGCGCATGTATGTGCTTTGCGTAGAGAAACTTATATACTTCGATTTCTATCTCAAATCTTAAAATAATTTTTTAATATGTTTTCTGTCATATAAAAAACAAACAACATCTCACTCGTTATTGAATTGTCTTTCAAAAAATAACGTTTAATAAACAAATTCTTTTAAAAATATATTATGTGCATGTGCATGGGCTGAAATTTGTACAAAAATCGGCTCACACACATGTGCATGTGCTTAGTAACAAACAGCACACACTTTTCTGTGAGCAGAGTTTGTTTTCCACTTATGCACACACATGTGTATGAGCAGTGAGTACAAGTTGAATGTGTTTCTGGCGTGTGTGTGAGCAGAGCATGTGTGTGCAAATACGAACCCTGACTTAAAGTTAAACGAAAGACCACCCAAGTGGTAAACATATTTACATACATACGTACATTGGCCGCACCACTTTGTTTTGCGTGGGATCTATTGCATACATATATACATATACCTACATAGTACATACGTATATATATTTTTACATATTGGTCGTTATTTTTACATTTGCTTGTGCCGTTTTATTTAGCAGTACGTATTATTTTTGTTTTTTTTTTGTGGTTAGGCTCTACTGTTGTCACGCGTGATAGGTACGGTGACCATATATATGGATTCAAAATGAAGGACAATTTTTCAAAAATATGTCTACATATATTTACGTAGTATAAAAATATCAAAAGAGTATTTATGATTCTAAATTCTTAATATGTTTTAAACTTTAAAAATGAATCACATTTTCTTCATCGATATTAATCTTTTTTTACACGATTATTTATAAAAGTATAGTAAAACATATTATAATTACAACAGCTTACACGAAAAGTGAAAATCATTAAAAGATTATTTTATAGGCAAATTTTGAGTCGTTCAAATACCCTTCTTTTTTTGTTTTTTTGGTACTTTTCGCAGTTATTTGTCAAAAATCGACGTCATGAATCGACGTTAACGACGAGTTACAAAGTGCCCTTTACCAAAATATATAATTTGTCCAGATTGCGCTTAATAGCATCTTCATTAGGGTTATGATTTTTTTTTAGATTTAAATGCCTGTGGTGGCAAACAATGAACTTTTGTATAAATTTCCAAAAAATAACAATTTTGATAAATTATAAAAAAAACTCATTCAAATTCATTATCAGTTTCTAAGTGGAGAAAATTAATATTCAAACGTGTTTTTCTTCTCAAATGTTTTATGGTTTTATTAAAGTAAAATAGACGCGTGGATTTAGTGCTGATACACATCGTTTTTAAATCAAAACTTGGTAGGCAAAAAGGAATTTCGGTCGAATTTTTATACTAGGTATGGGGCTTTGCCATGCAACAGCCTTGTAAATGAAATGATAGTGTGCGCCGGAGGTATTTTCACGAACCAACAAAAATATCGCCAAAAAAGTAATATATGGACAAAAGTTCATTAAATGCAAGCACAGGCAAATCAAAATTTAAAAAAATCATAACCCTAATCTACATTTCTAATCCGATTTTCATTATCTTTGGGTCAAAATTTAATGTAATGATATATCTTCTTTATCGAATTTTTAAAATAATGAAAAAAAAATAATCAAATGAAGCTGCGTATTTGATTGAAAATCTCACTTTTTTGGTCTTTGACGACAAAATGCAAATGGTCGCCTGTAGCACTAATAATTATCATTGAAGTCGCTACAAGTTATATATTTTGGTAAGAGGCACATCAATACCCTTCGAGCTGTAAGTCGCTTACGTTGATTGGGAGATTTTTTCATGAGATATTGAAGAAAAGCTACGAAAAGTACCAAAAAACACTTTTTTGAAAAAATCTATCCATTATCCGATAATTTTAAAATAACGAATAAAATCCGGGACAAATGCAGGACACTTGGAAAAAAGCAGTACAATTTCAGGATTTTTAAATTTGAAAAATTACGCAGGACCGACCTTTGAAAAACAGTACGGTCCTGCAAAAAACAGAACGGATGGTCACCGTAGTGATAGGGTCATTTTGTTGTGCCAGTATAGGGTAACTTACAACCCTGCAGTAAAGTGAGGTATAAGCATTAGAGTACCAAGTGGTCGCGAACTGGTCGGTAGTAAGCGATAACTGTTTTTTATACATAAAACGATTTTAAAAGTTTTGTTTTCGGTCGTGTTCTTAAACTGTTAAGTCGTCGTATTTTTTTCGGTTGTGTTAATTATTTTTTGGAAAATTTTGATTTTATTCGAACCTTTTCAAATTTATTTTAATTAATCGATCTCTTGGTTCGGCAATTTTATTTTCGGTTTCCTATTTTACGGTCCGCCTCTTGGTTTAAATTTTTTTATTCAATAATTTTGTTTCGATTTATCGTTTTTTGGAACTTTTTTGTTCGCGGTTGACTTATTAATTTTTCCGGAGTAATTCTGGCAGTAAAGTTAAATTTTGCTTGTATATTTTTTTTCTTTAGTCAGTTTTAGATTTTTGACAATTACCACTTTTATTTTTCTTAGAATCCTTGGGGTTTTGTTATTTATTTATTTCTTTATTTTTTATTCTGTCTGATTTGTTTTTTTTTTCTTCGGTTTTGGATTTTGAATAATTATTTATTTTACTGCGTTTTTGATTTTATTTTAAATATTTTGGGGTTTTCAATACATTTTGGGTCTTTTTTGATTCATACGACATGGAGGTTAATCGGTTGTCGCAAGAGGAGTTGTCGTATGAGATGGAGGCTCGGGGTCTCCCGGAAGGGTCGGTCGACAATATGCGGAAATCTTTGCGGGCGTCAAGGTTGTTAGAGAGGAGAGGGTCGGTAAACCTCTTCCAGGACTACCCTTTCAGTTTCGAGGAGGATCGGGACGCGGTCGATCAAAAGTTGAAGGAGGTCGATTCGCTGATGAGCGAGTTGGCGAAGGGCGCGAAACCGTCGACTGGGGCCAAAGCCATGGCTTAGCTAGAGTGGTGCTTAGGCGGGCGCTCGAAACCCAGCAACGATGCGGAGATGACGCAGCAGTCGAATTTGAAGAGCAGGTTGATGCTTTGCTTGGCTGAAATTCAGGAGGCAGTTGGCGAGGAGGACGAGCCGGAGCGGATGAGTGACCGAGAACGAGGTTCGGCGGTACGATCGGCAGCGGCACCAGGCGAGGTGGCCGAAGAGCGGGCGTGCGGGTCGGTTGAACCGGTCGGGAGCGTGAAGCCGGACAATCTTTCAAAGTGGGACGTGCGTTTCGATGGGGAAAAGTCGGGTATTTCGGTTCACGCTTTTCTGGAAAGGGTAGAGGAGTTGAGAGAAGCCCGCGGTGTGGCCCCTGCTCAACTTTTCCGAGGCGCGGTTGATTTATTTTCGGGGAAGGCACTTCTATGGTTTAGGTCAGTTAGGCGCTCGCTAAGTAGTTGGAAGGAACTGGTTAGGGAGTTGAAGTTGGAGTTTCTGCCCTCCAACTACGATGACTTGCTGATGGACGGGATACGGCGGCGGACTCAGGGAGCGAATGAGTCCATCGGAGTCTACGTGGCAGCGATGAAAATTATGTTCGGTCGGTTACATGAGCCCCTGTCGGAGAGTAGGATGCTAGGGATAATTAGGGCAAATCTACTACCCTTTTATCAAACGCAGCTGGGACTAGTTTCGCCAGGATCGGTTGCGGAACTAGTCGCCTTGGGTAGAAACTTAGAGTCGGTTAGGTCGTCGGTTGAAGCTTTTGTCCCTCCACCCAGTCACAAGGCCAAGGGTCTGTTGGAGCCTGACTTGGCTTATGCCTCGGTGGGCTCGGAGGTCGCAGCGGTGGCAGATTCAACGGACCACGAAGGGTTTAGGGCGGAGCCTAATACCCGTTGTTTTAATTTCAAGCGGTTTGGTCATGTTTCAGCTGATTGTGGAAAGGGGATAAAGTGCTTCGGCTGTGGTAGGCCTGGGGCCATGAAGCGGGACTGCCCGGTGTGTGAAGCGAAGCGGTGTGTGGTGCTCAGGGTACCCAGCGTAGTCCGGGTGGAGGTGGTCGGCGGAACCACAACCCATTTAGGTCGGAGTCGAAGTCGAATAGTAGGGCGAATAGTTGGGCGAATTCGATGTCGAATGTTAGGTCGGAAAATAAGTCGGGAAACGGGAGGTTGACCCCTGGGACAGCAGGTCAGGTGGTCTTGTAGGGCGAGTTAGTAATCCTGCTAACTCCCAGCTGGCTAAAGTAGGGTTCGGTGATTCAGATA
>NW_023469901.1:0-5149 GCF_013731165.1 Rhagoletis pomonella | reverse complement strand
ATTTTAATTTCATCTGGCCAGGCGGGTATCAGAGTAGTTGGCAACGCGCGCCTTGCCCGATCCGCCCACCACCGATTTAGTTATTTTAATTGCTCAACAGCCGCCCAAGCGACAACATCATCAAATCAAATTAGCTTAAACTCGTGCATCTACATATACATATACCAATTAAACTCTAACGTGTAATCGCATTAAACCAATAAATCTGAATTTTGATAGTTGAATTTGTAATAAACAAATCCCTATATCTTTTTATTTGTGCGCGCTGCACAAGTCGGACTCAAACCTAAATATTAAACAGCGTTATATCTTTGAATTTCATCGAAACCACCACCAACATCAAAAATAAAAACACGAAATGTCACGGCGTTCCGACATCTCTACGAAACAACTTTATTCGATGGTACCATCAGATAGTGAGGCTGAAGACTTCACCGACGAAGTTACCAATTGGGTGGTATCACCGAATACCGAAGAGTTTATGGGTTTCGGTAACACCACCGTTGAAACCAACGCCACCGATGCTTCCAACGTTACTACCGGTACAGATACAACCGCTGCTACCAATGCTGACGATGGGGCAATCATCAACGTTAATACTACTGCCGCTGCCGCTACTGACACAACTGCCGCTGCTGACACAACTGCCGCTACAATTGTAGACGAAATTACAATCACCGATCTCGCTGCCACTGCCGCCACTACTACTGCCGCCTATAATGCAACCACTACAGCTAGTGCCGCTTCCGTACCAGATCAGACAGTCGCTGTCCCTGCCGCCCGGGCTTTTGCCTTAACCACGACTATCCGTAATGCCGCCATGATAGCCGATCACTATGCCGCCGCAGTCAACACCAATACTGCCGCCAACACTAACAATAGAAACGAACGGCCAAATACGTCAAGCCGCTCTATACCAACAAATGCTAATCTAGATCATGAGTTAGACCACTGGCGTCGTAAGAAGGAGCTGCTCGAGCTCAAGCGGCAAGTAAGAGAGCTGGAGAATGCCGATCTGTCCCTCAGGAGCGCAGTGCGCAAGGTTGACTTTTGCGATATCGAGCACGCCTTGCCAAAGTTCAAAGGAGAAGGCGGAACACTGACCATTAGAAATTTTATCATTGACTTCGAGGAAATCGTGAAGTCAGTTGAAGCTGACGCCCGCTTCAAACTGATATGCCTACGCCGCTGCCTCGAAGGGACAGCCAAACTATTTCTGCAAACAACAACAGCGTTAAACTACGAAGAGTTGAAAGCATCACTGCTGGAAGAATTTACCTGCGTGGTGGGTAAACATGATATTTATAAAAGGTTAGCGGAAAGGCGTTGGGACAGGCGCAACGAGACGTTGCATTTTTATATTTTAACAATGCAGGCCTTGGCAAAGAGGGGCCAGGTAGAGGAGAAAGAATTGATCGATTTTATTTTGGAAGGCATCGATAATCAGTTAACTAACATGCACATCTTGATGGGTGCCCGCACTATTGCCGAGCTGAAAAGCCTAGTGAATAGGTACCAAGAAAGGTACTTATTACCTGTGCCAGGCGCCAAGCGCCCTAATACCGCCACTGCCGTGACAAGCCAGCAACCAGTGTCAGACGCGAAACACCGGTAAAAGAGTTGCCTTTATGCTACAACTGCTCGCAGAGGGGGCACATAAAACCCAATTGCCCATACCCACTGCGTCCTAACGCATCATGTTTTCGCTGCTGGAAGATAGGACATGACCACCGGTCATGCCCTAACCCGAAGAAGGTCATGAAGCCGTTGCCGAACACGACTGTAAATGCCGTAGATGCCGAAGAAATTGTGGGACTCGATAACTTAGATTTAGTAAGTATTGCTTTTGATATTAGTCCGGGAGGAAGTGCAGTTGTTAATAGTGTTCTTTCTTTATTTGACACCGGTAGTCCGGCTAGCTTTGTGAGGAGGTCATACGTACCCCGAAAAATTACTAAATTTGAAAAACCAGACCAGAGCTTTATTGGAATTGGAGGAAAAGATATTAATATCCTTGGAGTAATAAGTTGTCGTGTAAATTTCATGAATAAAATAAATAAAATAAAACTTAACATTTTGAACGATGAGGATATGTCTACTCCATTACTATTAGGACGGGATTTTTTAAGGCAAAATAAAATGTTTTTAACTAAACTAAAATTTACATACACTATAGACGAATTAAAGTCAGTGAATGATTCTTTGAAAGACTGCACTTTCCTGCCGGGTGAATTAACTTCTGTTATCAATGGGTTCGGCCTTTCAAGAGGCTATGGGGGGGTTAAAGACGTGAACCAAGAGGTAACCGAGAACTTTGAGAATACTAAGCCGACTAAGATTCTTTATGCCGTTGACCCTGATCGGTATCAAAATAAAACTAAAGCTAAACTTATTAATGCAAATGCCGCTGATATGTATAAAACCCTGACTAGTAAGATAGACGTAAAGGGACAAAGTGCCGATGTTGAAGTTAATGCCGATGCCGTAGCCGTGGATGTAGGGGGGGATAAAGTTTCTAATGCCGCTAACTCCGATGCGACCCAAAATAAAATCACTGCTGATGCCGTTGACGTATACGTGGAACGTAATGACGTAGAGGCTGCCGATACCTATAATGCTGAGATAAATAAGATAAACTTACACATTCCAGATATTTTTAGTATTGACGTAGGTAGTAATGATAGTGAAATAGATACTGACCCTACTTTAGGGATACCTTGCCGAGAAAAGTTAGAGGAGATAATTTCACAGTCTTACACTGATTCACAAATAGATATAGAGCCTTACGAGTATGAGATGAAGATTCACCTCACGTCAGACGTGCCGTTTCACTGTGCCCCTCGTCGACTCTCTTTCGCCGAGCGCACAACGTTTCAAGATATTGTTAACGATTTAGAGTCGCGAGGTATCATACGCCCCAGTAACTCACCGTATGCATCCGCAATAGTCTTAGTAAAGAAGAAGAGTGGGCAAACACGACTTTGTGTAGATTATCGTGGCCTGAATAAAATTACGGTACGCGACAATTATCCATTACCGCTCATAGACGACTGCGTAGAGTACCTAGAAGGTAAAAAGGTATTCTCAGTGCTAGATCGGAAGAATGGCTTTCACCTGGTCCAAGTCTCACCGGACTCCATTAAGTACACTTCTTTCGTCACACCTGGCGGCCAGTACGAATTTCTCAAAATGCCGTTCGGACTAAAAAATGACCCTGCCGTTTTCCAGCGGTTCATTAACAATATCTTTAGTGACCTTATCAAAGCTAGAAAGATTATGATATACATGGACGATATCATAGTTGCAACCGCTGGTTTCGAAGAACACGAAGCCCTTTTACGAATGGTTCTGAACCGCATTAAACTGAGAGGCTTGACGTTTAATCTATCTAAATGCAAATTCGGGTACCGCAAGATCGAATATTTAGGTTATTCAGTATCTGCCGCAGGGATAACTCTGAGTGATTCCCATATTAAAGACATTAGGAACTACCCTGTACCAACCAATCAAAGGGAACTGCAGTCATGCCTTGGGCTTTTCTCGTATTTCCGGCGTTTTGTACCATCTTTTTCCGAGATCTCCAGACCCTTGCTTAATTTATTGAAGAAAGACGTACCCTTCTGTCTCGATGACAAGTGCATGGACTCATTTAAAATACTAAAAAATGCATTGTCAGAAGCCCCGGTATTGTCAATATATAACCCCCTAAGAGAAACAGAGTTACATTGTGATGCTAGCGCTGCGGGTTTCGGGGCTGTCCTTCAGATTACTCTGTGTACCAAGTGAACTAGAGCAGAATATTATAAGGTTGTCCCATGAGAAAGTAGGCCATCAATCGGTTGAAAAAACATGCGACAAAGTAACCAGACTTTATTGGATCCCTAATCTCCGGAAGAAAGTTGTTGATTTTATAGGAAGATGTTTGAAGTGCATTATGTATGCATCCCCCCCTACGGCAAAGGAAAGGATTTTATACAATATACCGAAGCAACCGCGTCCGTTCGACACGCTACACATTGATCACTTTGGCCCTTTACCAGCTCTGCGGTCCAAGAGGAAATATCTTCTGGTAGTAATAGACGCTTTTACTAAATACGTGAAACTATATCCGACTAATTCTACTAGCACCCGGGAGGTAACCAGCGCACTGGATAAGTATTTCAGCTACTATAGCCGACCGAGGCGCATCATTTCCGATCGTGGCACCTGCTTCACTTCGCTAGAATTTAGTGAGTTCTTGCTAAAGCGCAATATAAGTCACATTAAAGTAGCAGTAGCCTCGCCACAGGCAAACGGCCAGGTGGAGAGGGTCAATAGAGTTATTAAAGCCATGCTAGGGAAACTCTCCGATCCCATAAACCACGCCGACTGGTCAAGTCGACTTTTACAAGCAGAATATGCTATAAACAACTCTAACCATAGTACGACAAAGAATTCCCCCAGTATGCTCCTGTTTGGGGTTGAGCAGAGGGGTGAAACCGTTGATGAATTTTCAGAATATTTTACAGAAAAGCTTAAATCAGATGAGACGAGAAACTTAGACAAAATCAGGGCTGATGCTAGTAACTCTATCCGAAGCACCCAAGAATACCACAACGCATATTTCTCAAAACACAGTAAAGATCCCAAAAAGTACGAGGTAGGTGAGTTTGTTGCTATTAGAAACGTAGACACAGTGGTGGGGACCAACAAAAAGTTTTCCCCAAAGTATAAAGGACCTTACGTAATCTTCAAAGTTCTCGGAAACGACCGGTACGTAATTCGGGATATAGAGAACTGCCAAATTACGCAGCTGCCATATGACGGGGTCGTAGAAGCTAATAGAATGCAGAAATGGTTACCTCAAACCGATGCCGAACCCAATGACGAAGAAGAAAGCAATACTAGTACGCAGGTAGATTAAGAGGGTAGCTTAAGTGAAATGTCATAATTTATGTAACCTAGTCAAGTCATAATTTTTAGTATATTTTTAAGGTGATCGAGGGCGATCAAAAGTCAGATTGGCCGAGTTGTAAGATGTTTATCTGGCAACCCTGCATATGCAGTGAACACGGCCCAGCCGTTGGTAATTGTGTATGCAGAAGGAAGGAAAAGAGAAAAAGAAAAAGGAAGAAGAAGGACAGCTCGGCCATTTTTGCCAAAGACCGAC
>NW_023469900.1:0-5150 GCF_013731165.1 Rhagoletis pomonella | reverse complement strand
GAAATATATGTAAGTAAATTCATATTATTATCCTTTCCGCACTCTCATGCTTTGTTGAGCGCGTTTTTTCCGTAATGAATTCAACAAAAACTAAGATTCGAGATAGGATGAGGTTCGAATCAATCAATAGTTCGAATAAAGTGTTATATGAAGGCTAATAGTTTCTGCTGCAAAACATTTCCAATATCAAACAGTATGTTATCAATGTTGAATAGCTCAATATATGACAACAACAGAAATGTAAATCATTCAGACACTATAGGTGATTTTGAAGAAATTGTGGAAATAGCTGATCTCGCGTTATTATAGGTTTTTATTTAATTTTTAGCGCCGAGCTCTTAAAAGCGGATTGTGCGATTAATCAATTTATATGAGTTATAAAAAATTCAATAATTGCGCAGTCCTATTGCAAAATGTGTCCAAACAAATGTTTTAAAAAAGTATGCGTATTTTTAAAGAAAATTGTTTGTACATCACTATTATATAAGTGATTTGTGTTATTTATTATTACTAGCCTGCGGATTTTTATGCAGAAAACGGAGCGTAAAAATATGTACCACTTAACTGTAAACAAAATGTGTAGAAATTTATACACTTTGTTTATTGTTATGTGACACATATTTCTAGGCTCCGTATTTTGCATAAAAATCCCGCAGTCTAATTATTACCCTCTGAAGGTATTATATTCGTTTTTGGTTTAAAAAACTATATTATAAAAAGATCTCATTTTTAAAATAAAAGATTTGTTAAATCGATTTCATGAATCTTATTTAAAAAGAATGGCGATTTATTTTCGCTTTTTATTTAAAAAATCTGGACACCCTGGCTGTAATCAGTGTTGCCAACTTTTGATTTGCAGAAAGCACCAAAAACTTGGAAAAAAGAGCGTTTTACCAAACTTGTACAGACAAGATACAAGGACACGGGCTTTCAGATAGAACTCAGATAGAACTCAACCTCAGTTTCCTGAAGCGCCTTTATTTATAGTAAATTCCTATCCTAAACTATTGTATACATTGAAATGTACATATGTACATATGTACGTATAACTTAAACCTAAAACCTAAATAAACAACAATACTCATATCAGCATGTTTATATGTAAGTACATATGCATGTTATCGCGCATGCATATGGGCAAATCTAAAAAATAGGTACACTTTCAAACAAAAAATTTTAATTTTTAAATTTGTGAGCACACCTATGTTTTATATATCATTTTATTCGTAATCTCTTAATAAATCTATTAATATAAGTGTAATTCATATTCATCAAGTGCTTCAAAAGTTAGACGAGGAATAAGCATGAAATAGAAAACAAAAGAATAAGCTGGGTTGAAATTACGCTGTTCAAGTTGTAAACTTTGAGGAGAGATTTTGAAAGTTGAACTCACTTAATTGGGATGTTCTAAATTCAATGGCATGCCCTGTTTTACCAGATTGGCTCCGGTTTTCGAGATAACGGTACTTGAAAATATTAAATAAATTTTAACTATTTTATAAATAACTCCCTCAATTTTGAAGTTATTTTACTAAAATTTTGCACATAACAGTTTTTTAATATTACCTTAATTATTCCTTAAAATTATCGAAATAGGTTAACATTAACATATAGCTCCAATACAACTGATTACTCAGATATGTGTTTTTGCGCAATAACTCCAACTTCAAATTGTATGCGTGATATATGTTAAATTGAACATATACTAAATTTTAACCTGTTTAATTGAAGGAGTTATAACGCAAAACAACGTCTCAGATCAATCAGTTGTATGGGAGCTATATGTTTTAGTGAACCGATTTCGATGATTTTATGGAATAGTTAAGGTAATATTAAAAAACGGTTATGTGCAAAATTTTAGTAAAATATCATCAAAACCCAGGGACTTTTTTTATAAAATAGTTAAAATTTAAGGAAAGTTTCAAGTACCGCTATCTCGAAAAGTGGAGCCAATAGGGTAAAACTTAGGACGCCATTGAATTCAGAAGGCTCCAATTAAGTAAGAGCAACTATCAGAACATTTGTCGAAAAAAAGTTGCTTTGATACCACTCTCGAAATATTCTGACTAAAAGAAGTAGCATCATTAAGAGTAGTAAATCAGGGTTTTTACACGCTTCTAGAGATAAATTTTTTGAAGCATTTTACAGGTATTTGTAATTTTATAAGGACTAGCAGTTATAGAAAGATTTAGATCGTTTCGACGTGTTTTCCAAATGTGGCTTTAATTAAAGTGTTTTTGGAATAAAAATTACGCTCAAGATCGCAGAATATTTTATCTTTAAAAGTTGGTTTATTCTGAAAGCACAGCTCTTGCTCGGGTATGAAATTATTCGTAATTGTTTGTAGTATACAATACATACTTAAAAAGTTCTCAAACTTAAATGCTTCAAAAACTATACGCGATAAACCGAAAATTTTGAAAATTGTGAAATGTGGAATTACAGACTTTGAGTTACTTGCCATTTCGTTATTTTTTAATGCACACTTTTCTTACCTACTACATTTGAAGGGTACACATAAGTACTAATTGCACATACAATTTCAAATCAATATATGGTGTGCTTCAAAATTTATGGCATAATTAATTTTTCACCTCTTAAAAATTACATAAAAAATTCACTTGTTTTCATTATTATTTTTTATTTAAACACCTATAATTCAAAAGTTATGCGGCAAATTGATCCAATTTTTTTTTTAGGCTTCAAGTATACGTCAATGAATTATATCCAAAAGCAACCAGCTTGATATAGTTTCCAGCAGTGAAAATAAAGCTAAAAAACACCAAGGTTACCTGTTTTTTAGATTTGCCCATATGCATGTATGTATAACTTAAACCTACACCTAAATAAACAACAATACTCATATCAGCATGTTTATATGTAAGTACATATTAACTCTCTATGCGGGTGCTTATTTGCACCCGTTGGTATAGATATGAGTATTGATGTTCATACATAAGTAATGACATAAAATAATGTCAGGAGCAGGTAATAATGTACCTTTGTACTATTTAGCATATCATTGGTCGGTAACACGAGCAACTTAAATTTAAATCTATTAAATACCTTCTAGCGTGTCTCAGTCCTTTTCCCACAAAAGCGGCTATAACTTGTTTTTCTATTCGAAACAGTAAGAGTGGCACCTTTCTGAAATCTTTATTAAATGAGAATTTTTTTTATGTAAAGTTATAGCTCAGTACATTTTTTTTCACCAGAGATAGTCAAAGTTGGGGAAGAAAATATCAAAAAGTTAAAAATCCCAAAATAGTCATAATTTTATGATGGTTCCATAATATTTTAACTACATTGCTTTTGAGTATGGAGAAGCAACTATCTGGAAGTATTTTACATAAAAAATTTACTAAGTATAGCCTGGTTTGTAGATGCAGTTAAAGAAAATACATGAAAATGCACGATTTTTTTTTTTAATTAAAAAAATGTAAATATTTCAAAAACGGTAACACTTTTAACTGAAAATTTTTTGTTTATCAGAGAGCTCACCGCCCCCCACCTACCTTCCCCTAAAGTTTGGCAGGTTACTTCTGGGACACCCTGTAAAAGGGCAAAGGGGAGGGGACTATGTAGACGAAGGAAATGATAAAAAGGTAAAAACAAAGATACATATGAATAAAGAAAAAGATGAGGATGAGGATACCGATAAAAGTAAAGATGAAGACAGAGGAAGAAAGGTTAAAATAAAGGTATTTATAGGCTGAATTTCTTTATTCATTCTGAACGTTTGGAATAAACTTTTTTGTTTATTTATTCTTAAGAACGTTCCTGATGATATGTTGACGTATATCTCAAAAGCATTCTGTTTATTCCGGCTGGGAAATGGGATTATCCGGAATGTATAAAGAAACGCAGCCATAGAGAAAAGGATATGGGCAAATCTAAAAACAGGTAACTTTGGTGTTATTTAGCTTTATTTTCACTGTTGGAAACTATGTATATCAAGCTGGTTGCTTTTGGATATAATTCATTGACGTATACTTGAAGCCTCAAAAAAAATTTGGATCAATTTGCTGCATAACTTTTGAATTATGGGTGTTTAAATTAAAAAAAAAATATTGAAAACAAGTGAATTTTTTATGTAATTTTTAAGAGGTGCAAAATTAATTATGTCATAACTTTTGAAGCAAACCATATTCTGACTTCAAATTTGATGGGCATTTAGCACTTATGTGTATACTTCATATGGAGTAGGTAAGAAAAGTGTGCATTATAAAATAACGAATTGGAAAGTAAGTCAAAGTCTGTAACTCCACATTTCACAATTTTCAAAATTTTCGGTTTATCGCGTATAGTTTTTGAAGCATTTAATTTTAAGAACTTCTTAAGTATGTGTTGTATTCTACAAACAATTACGAATAATTTGATACCTTAGCAAGAGGTGTGCTTTCAGAATAAACCAACTTTTAAAGATAAAATATTCTGCAATTTTGAGCGTTATTTTTGCTCCAAAAACATCTTTGGAAAATACGTCGAAACGATCGTAATATTTTTATAACTACTAATCCTTATAACGTTGCATATACCTGTAAAATGCTTCAAAAAATGTTTTATATAAGTGTGTAAAAACGCCGATTTAGTACTTTTAATTATGCTCCTTCTTGTAGTCAGAATATTTCGAGCGTGGTATTAAATCAAATTTTTTTCGGCAAAGGTTCTTACTTAATTGGAGCCTTTTAAATTCAATGGCGTCCTTGGTTTTGCCCAATTGTCTCCACTTTTGGAGATAGCGGTACTTGAAACTTTGCTTAAATTTGGACTATTTTATAAAAAAAAACTCTCTCAGTTTTGAACGTATTTTACTAAAATTTTGCACACGCTTGTAGTTTAATATTTGTTTCACTATCTCATAAAATCATCGAAATCGGTTCACTCTAAAATCTAGCTCCCATACAACTGATTGTCCAGAGACGTTGGTTTGCGTTATAACTCCTCCAATTAAGCAGGTAAAAATTTGGTAGGTTCACTTTAACATATAGCACGCATACAATTTATTAATCAGATATGAAGTTAGAGTTATAGCGCAAAAACACATATCTCAGTAATCAGTTGTATTGGAGCTATACATTAAAGTGCACCCATTTCGATGATATTAAGGAGTAATTAATGTGATATTTAAAAACCGTTATGTGCAAAAT